>NW_006400282.1:218243-219714 GCF_000299155.1 Elephantulus edwardii
TTTTACCCTGTTGGAGAAGTTTTTGGATGTGCATAGGGATTTGATTCTTAGAAGGTCCCATTCATCTATTTTATCTTCTCCTGGTTCTAAATTTTTCAGGATACTTGGAAGATTCTTTATGTTGTGGATTAGGACTACTAAAGTTCTTCCAAGCTTTCCTTGAATGAAGTTTATAGTCCTTGGTTTTAGTCCTAGGCCCATGATCCACCTTGAGTTGGTTTTTTTATATGGAGTGAGGTGGGGATCTTGTTTAATTTTTCTGCAGATAGTTTTCCAGTTTTGCTAACACCATTTCTTAAAAAAGGCTGTCATTTCCCCACCTAACTGATTTCATCTCTTTGTCAGAAATCAGTTGACCATAAATAGATGGACTGATTTCCGGGTTCTCAATTCTATTCCATTGATCTGTGTGTCTGTCATTGTACCAGTACCCTGCTGTCTTAAATACCACAGCAGTGTAGTAGGATTTGAAATCAGGGAGTGAGATGCCTCCTACCTTTTTTCTGTTTTTAAGGAGTGCTTTGCTTATTCAGGGCTTCTTTCCATTCCAAATGAAGCTGGAGATTGCCTTTTCCACCTCGTTGAAGAATGGGATTGGTATTTGTATTGGGATTGCATTGAACGTGTATATTGCCTTTGGTAGTATTGCCACTGTGACAACATTGAGTCTTCCTATCCATGAACAAGGGATATTCTTCCACTTCTCCAGGTCTCTTTTTGTTTCTTATAGTAATGTTTTGTAATTCTATTTGAATAGATCCTTTGTGCTTCCAGTTATATTTACTCCCAAATATTTTATCTTGTGATTAGCTATTGTAAAGGGTATTGTTTTTCTTAGCTCCTGCTCTGTATTCTCTTTGTCACTGTAGAGAAATCCAACTGATTTTCGTATGTTGATCTTGTATCCTGCTACTTTGCTGAATTGGTCAACTATGTCCAATAGTTTTCTGGCTGAGTCTTTATGGTTTTCTAAGTATACTATCATGTCATCTGCATAGAGGGATAATTTTACCTCCTCTTTGCCAATTTGTATGCCTTTTATGACTTTTTCTTGTCTTATTACTATCGCCAAGACTTCCAATACAATACTGAATAAGAGAGGAGATAATGGGCATCCTTGCCTAGTTCCTGTTCTTAAAGGGAATGCCTTTAACCTCTCTCCATTGAGAACAATGTTGGCTCTCGGGTTTTCATAAATACTTTTAATTATATTGAAGAAATTCCCCTCTAGTCCTATTTTGTTGAGTGTTTTAATCAGGAACCGGTGTTGGGTTTTGTCAAAGGCCTTTTCTGCATCAATTTATAGGATCATGTGGTTCTTGTTCTTTGCTTTGTTAATATAATGAATTACATTAATTGTTTTTCTTATATTGAACCATCCTTGCATACCTAACAGCAGACTTTTCCATCGCAATATGTCTTTTAATTTCCTGGCTGCTGTTGCCAAGAGTGTTGACTGTGGAGCCAAGCA
>NW_006400282.1:219814-225935 GCF_000299155.1 Elephantulus edwardii
CCTTGACCTTCTGCAGCAAGTGCTTCAGGTCCTCCTCAGTATCAGCAAGCAGGGTTATGTCATCTACATAACGCAGGTTGTTGATGATTGATTCTTCCACCAATCCTGATGCCACATTCCTCCTCGTACAGCCCAGCGTCTCGAATGATCTGTTCTGCATACAGATTGAAAAGGTATGGAGACAGAATTCATGCCTGATGGACCCCTTTCTTGATTTTGAACCATCTAGTGTCTTACTGCTCTATTTTGACAACTGCCTCTTGGTCCAACTATAGGTTTCCCATTAGCACAATCAAATGTTCTGGGATTCCCATTCTTCTCAGAATCAGTCACAGCTTGTTGTGATTCACACAGTCAAAAGCCTTTGCATAGTCAATGAAGCACAGATAGACATTCTTCTGGTATTCTTTGCTTTCTGCCAAGATCCATTTAACATTAGCTATACTATCCCTAGTAACATGACCTCTTCTAAATCCAGCCTGTACATCTGGCAGTTCTCTGTTGACATATTGTTCCAAATGTTTTTGGATCATTTTCAGCAGAATCTTGCTTGCACGTGATATTAATGATATTGTTCGATAATTTCCGCACTCTGTTGGGTCACCTTTCTTTGGAATGGGAACAAATATCGATCTTTTCCAGTCAGTGGGCCAGCTGGCTGTTCTCCAGATTTCTTGGCACAACTTAGTGAGCACATCAAGGGCAATGACTGTCTGTTGAAATATGTCAATTGGTATGCTGTCAACTCCTGGAGCCTTGTTTTTTGCCAATTCCTTCAGAGCAATTTGTACTTCCTCCTTCATCACCATAGGCTCTTGCTCATATATCATTTCATGAAATTCTTCTGTGTCAGCCAATTCCTTCTGATACAGTGACTCTGTGTATTCCTTCCATCATCTCTTGATACTTCCTGGATCATTTAACATTCTACCCAAAGTATCGTTAAGTATTGCCACCCGTGGCTTGAATTTGTCAGCTCCTTCAGCTTAAGAAACGCTGAGCGAGTTCAGCCCTTTTGATTTTCTGACTCCAGCTCTCTGCACATTTCATTATAGTATCTTGCTTTGTCGTCCCGGACTGCCTTTTGAAACTTTGTGTTCAGCTCTCTGATTTCTTGATTTCTTCCTTTAGCTTTGGCTTCTCAGCACTCTAATGCAATATTCAGAGTCTCATCTGACATCCACCTTGGTCTTTTCTTCTTTTTCAGCCTTTGTAATGATCTTTTGCATTCTTCATGGACAATTTTTTTTATATCCTCCCAGAGCTTGTTTGGCCTGCGCTCATTGGTGCTCAAGGCCTCAAACCTGTTTCTGAGTGTTTTGAAATTCGAGTGGGATAGACTTAAGATCAAATGTTGGTTCCCGTGGACTTGATTTAATTTTCCTCAACTTCAACTTTAATTTGCATATGAGTAGTTGGTGGTCTGTCCCATAATCGGCACCAAACCTGGTTTTCACTTCTGATATTGAGCTTCTCCACCAAGTCTTTCCACAAATGTAATCTATTTGATTCCTATGCATGGTGAGATCCATGTGTATAGCATGCGTTTATGTTTCTTATAAAAGGTATTTGCAATGAATAAATCATTGAATGTGCAGAACTCTATCATTCTATCTCCAGCCTCATTTCTCTCACCGAACCCGTATTTTCCAGCTACTGAACCTTCTTTTCTGTTCCCAACTCTTGCGTTCCAGTCACCCATTATTATCAATGCATCTTGATTGTACGTTTGATCAATTCTGACTGCAAAAGTTGGTATAAATCTTCTATTTCCTCCTCTTTGGCACTACTACCCTTCAATAAAGTGTTCATAAACCAATACTACTCTTCAATTAAGTTCATATACAAGTGTAAAGATATACAGGGACTTAATTGTGTTTATTTGTTAAATTGTAGTGAACAATTTCAACTAAGTTTCAACACTTTTAGAATAGCTAACATAACAATATTTATATGTAATACTTATGTTACAAAAATATTGCTACAATCAAATATTATATTCATCAATTCACCTCTATATATCAAATCTATCACCCTATTTTTAAAGCTGATTAAGTTTGTGTCAAAATGAAAATTTTCAATCTATGAAAAATCTAAGTTTCAAATAAATGTGTCAAGTTTTGCTGTTATTTTTTTGGGTTTTTTTAATTTTTTTTCAGGGTTAGGTTTCTGTTAATATGTTTATGATACTTGATTCATTATAAACTGGTGCTTACATTGTCTGCTGGTTAATCCATCCCTATTCATATGGCATTTAATAAAGATTCCGGACTCTCAAAACATTTGGTCTCCTTGGAGTTGATGCCTCATAAGTTAAACTCATGAATTAATTGTTGTTAGCATCAAAGACATCAACTAGGAAGATGTTGGCTTTCCTCAAGTCAGCCTCCAATTCATAACAACTCAGTGCTATTCATGACAACTCAATGCTTGACAGGATTAGACCTTGTGACCCACAGTTTCACACTTTTCGTCCTGTCAGTTGTTGTTGTTAAAGTGCAAACAAGTCAACTGTGATTCATAGTGACTGTATCAACAGTGGAACTGAGTCCTGCCCTATCCTGTGCCATTTTCATCATTTCAGACACACTCGAGCCCACTGTTATAGTCATTGTCAGTCTATCTTTTTTAAGGTCTTTCCCTATTTTCCAAAGCACGTTGCCTGCCTTAATCTGGTGGCACCACTGAAACCTGTTCCCAGCCTAACCTCTACTAACAATGGACCACATCTGAACCATGGAGCAGCTGGTGGATTCAAACTGCACAGATTCAAACTTCAGGACTGCAGCACAGCTTCTTGCCACTAGGCCATATCAAACTGGGGGAAAAGTAGTTTAGCATGTTCTAACTTAGCCTCACAAGAATTTGAGAACTGTCAAAATGGTTCTCCTGAACAACCTGAACCGGCATCTTCAGAACTATAAATAATTGAGACTACTTCCCATAACACACGCAAGAAAGCAACATGAATTCTTCTGTATGGAGGCCAGAGGCACAGACATATGAATCACATTCACAACTCCATTCAATAATGAGAAGAGTTTTAAAAATTAAAGTTCTTTAGAGCTGATAGTCTCATAGCGATCATCTCCAACCCTCATATCATACTTCCAGATAAAAAAACTGATTGACCATAGGTCACAAAACCTGTAGTGGAATCCAAATAGAAGGTCAAGTTTCTTAATGAAGGTGGGTTTGGGTTTGGTTTTTTGTTTTGTTTTTTTGTGGGGTGTGTGTGTGTGTGTAGAAGTCCTCGTGGTGCAGAGGTTAAACACCTAGCTTCTAATAAAAGGTTTGTGGTTTGAACCCACCAGCTGCTCTGCAGGAGAAAGATGTGGCAGTCTGCTTCTGTGAAGATATGCTGCCTTGGAAACCCTACGGGGCACTTCTACTCCGTCCTGTCAGGTCAACTCGAGTCAAAATTAACTCTAGAGAAGTGGGTTTGGAGTTTGAAAAGCTCTTATGAGACATTATAAAGACTAATTTTGATTAGCACTTTACATTTATGTGAAACCAAATGGTGCCTATTTAAAAGCAGAATTGTCCTACTGGGATTTATTTTTTTTTTTTTTTTAATGAGGGAATCCAAAACAAATTCTTTTTAAAATAAGAGAATGCAAATACTCTTTGGTAATCATTATGATGCTGTCAAGAAGTCCTGTGAAATTATTTTGAATGTAAACAAAAAATATCTAACTGACAGAAATGCATTCTTAGGACCCAAAGGAGCCCTGATGATGTGTGGTGAGTTACTTGGCTACTAAATAAAAGATCACCAGTTCAAACTAACCAGAAAGTTCACAGTCTCCTCATCTTCCTCAAGATGTGCGAGCCTTCATTAAGATTGATAACCTTGGAGCCTGCCTCATAGGGAGGCAGTGCTCCTGTATGCTATAGGGGGGCTGCTATGTTAGAATTGACACCACAGCAGTAGGTTCAGTTTTGGGTTTGGGATTGAGACCTGATATAATTTATTTCCTTTAATATGTTGCACTAAGTTTAATAACTGTTGGATCAGCAAGTTAAAAGCAAAGCAGATGTCTAGCATTTCAATGTAATGAGTTCTAAAACTTACCAGCAGACTCAGTATAACCATGTGTCATGAGTTTTCTATAATACATGGGATCTGTGTTTAAAATATTCCATTAAGTGGTTCATGAACAGTAAAGGCATTTGGCTCAGCTACAGCCCATTTGGCAGACGTTGCCAGCAAGAAGGCAGAGACCTAGCACCAAGGCACCAGGGAAACCAGCTGGCCTTATCTGAGTCCCCTTTTTCCCCATACAGGTGTTCTGATTAAGCAGCATCACCACCTCAATGAAAGCTTCAGTCTGTGCTGGTTAGCACCATAAGGCTTCCTGGGAAATGCACTCATTAATTACGAATGTTTTCCTTTCCACTGATGAGGAATCTGTTTTATACAAAACCAAGTTGAAAATCATTGTAATGTGCCAGCCCCATCATCTATACATTTCAAATGTCTTTAACAAAATGTCTGGGATCTCCATTCTGTATCTTGATACAGATAATATGTGACCAATTATAGAATGGCCATCCTCCTTATCAGAGGGGCTGGTGGACTCAAACAAACTGGTGCAACCCTTTTGGCTTGGCAGCACGTCACCCTGTGAACTATGCCACCAGTACTCCCTTTAACTGTATTATATGGAGTCCATTGTTTGGGAAATCTTGTGAAGGATTTTTAAAATTAAAAATAAGACAAAACTACTAATTATCAGCAAGGTGAATTAAAAAGCTGATGTTAGAGAGGTAGAGAAAGAAGAACGAGGAGAAAGAGGAGGAGGAACACAGAGAACAATTGAAAGAAGGAGATTACTGTAGCAAAGGCTTCCTTAATGCCAAGGTTGATACAATGAAATAGATAAAAAGTTACCTCAACAGACTAAAGGACAAGGCAGGGTGTGGGTGGGGGATGGTCTACATTCTAGTTCATTCCTGAATATGCCGTTGAATATGCTTTAAAGGAGCATATTATATAATTGCCACAGACACTTCAAAAATTTCCTTACAGTTTCAGAAACCGATGAACATTCCCATTTTGCAGACTGAAACCATCTGTTCCTCTTAAGGAAACAGAACAAACTTCTTTCAGGGTAGTTGAAGCTCTCCAAATAAAAGATGCAAATACTGCCAAGAAAGGTTATTACTTACAGACTTAGAAACATCACATGCTAAATAAATGTGTTGGGTATGGTTTTTGTGGGCTCCTCTCAACCAGGAGACTGATCATTAGAGTATAAATAGATACTTCTGGTCTGCTTTTTAGCAGAGGGGGTGAAATAGAGAATTTTTTAAAATGGTAATGAGGAGAAGCAGCAAGCAGCAACAATGTAAATGGGCTATTTCTGTGCAAAGCTAAAATAACCTTCTGCTGAGAACTTCACCTAAGTTCACCGTTTTTAAACTCCATGTTACTTAATTGTAATATATATGTGACAATTTTGGGCAAAATGCAAACATTTGACTTTTATTAGACTCTAATAAATGGAAGACAACCCAGCAAGAAAATAAAATATAGAATAATTCATTAACTTCCCTTTATCACCTTTGTATAACTGACTTATTAAAAAAACAGCCACAACAAAAAACTCCTCTTTGTTCAACACATTAAAATAAGGGTGGTTGTTGTTGTTATGTGCCATCGAGTCGCTTGCGACTCATAGTGACCCTATGTACAACAGCCTTAAGTCCTACTCTGTCCTGTGCCAATCACACTGCCTCAGATACACCCATCCTGATTACCCTAGTCACTGAATCAATCCACCTCACAGAGGTTCTTCCCTTCCTGCACCGTCCCTCCATCTTCCCAAGCATGATGTCCCTCTACAAGAACCAGTCCCTCCTTACAACATGTCCAAAGTATGTCAGATGAAGCCTAAGAATCCTTGTCTCCAGGGGGCCGCCCAGTTTCACCCTCTCCAGGATGAATCTGTTTGTTTTCCTAGCAATCCATGGTACCCTCAATACTCTTCTCCAGCTCAAAGGCATCAATTATCCTTCTATCGTACTTAGTCATTGCCCAACTCTCTGATGCATAACAAGCGGTTGCAAAGACCATGGCCTGTATCAGATGCACCTTAGTCTCCAGAGTGGCACCATT
>NW_006400282.1:229323-243464 GCF_000299155.1 Elephantulus edwardii
TTCCTGAGGCCTTATTTTTTGCTATTTCCTTCAAAGCAGCTTGAACTTCTTCTTTCATCACCATAGGCTCTTGCTCATATGTTATTTCATTAAATTCTTCTGTGTCTGCCAATTCCTTTCAATATAGTAAAGGTAAATTTTTAAAAGTAAAAATTATCTCCATATCAAGATTTAAGGTTGTTTATGCCATTTAGTAACAGACACATATATTTTATATTAATAATATAGCAAAATTAAGTCTTTTTTGAATGAGTAAAAGTATTAATGAATGAAGTGGGCATGTGTGAAAATAAGACTCCTTGCCCAGATTTGCGATTCCTTCTCTTCTTTTTCTCTGTCTTCTAACTTTTATTTCTGCTATTTAGTATGGATTACCTATCAATATAAAGAAAGCAAAATTCCTCACCACTGGGCCATTAGGTAACATTATGATAGATGAAGGAAAGACTGAATTTGCCAATTATTTCATCTTATTTGGATGCACAATCAACTTCCTTGCTACCAACAGTCAAAAAATAAAAAGACGTATTGTCCCAGGAAAGTCTGTATCAAGGACCTCTCCAAAATCCTAAGATGCCAGTTTAAAGACTAAAGTGTATCTGATCCAAGCCACAGTCTCTTCAATGCCTTGCTATGCATATAAAAATTGGACAATGAATAAGGATGGTAGAAGAATCGATGTCTTTGAGTTCTGCAGTTGGAGAAGAATACAGAATATCCCATGAACTTCCAAAAAAACAAAAAGGGATGTTTTAGAGAAAGTGCAGCCAGAGTGCTCTTTAGAGGCGAGGATGGTGAACCTTTGTCTCTCATATTGTGGACATGCTGTTAGGAGGCACCCTTGCATGGAAAGGGACACTGTGCTAGGAAAGGTGGAGGCTAAGGGGGAAAGAGGAAAACTTTTAACAAAATGAATTGACAAAGTGACTATTGACTATGGATTCAAGCATGTCAGAGATGCTTAGGATGGCACAGGATAGGAGAAGGTTCAGAACCATTTCAATAAGGCCACTATAAGTAGTATTCAATGGCACCTAACAACCACCACAATTCTGTTCATTAGGCACATTGGGGAAATCTGCTTCCTTAAAGATTACAGTCTTGGAAGCCCTGTGGGGCAGGCCACTATGAGTCAGAATGGATCTGAGGCAACAGGCAATGCTTCTCACCCAGCCCTCCAGGCACCTACTTGACCTGTTGATTCTACCTGCCAGTTCAAACTGCCTATGTCATGTTGGATCTCCTGAGTCCCACAGTTCATTCTTCAATATCACAGTAGAAAATGGCCTCTTTTTTTTTTTTTTTTTTAAATCCAACAAGTGTTAAGGTCCCTTGGTGGCGCAAATTGATCCTGTTCAACTGCTAGCATACAGGTTGGCAATTCAAACCTACCCTGTGAGGCCGTGGATGAAAACACCTGGCAAACTCTCTCTGTAAAAATTACAACCGACAAAAACCCGAAGGAGCAGTTCCACCCTTTAACTGTGGTGACTCTTTAGCACAGAGCTGCCATGCGTCATCATTAATTTGACAGCAACTAACAACAACCATCTTTCTTCAGAATCTGCCGCATAGATTTCCAGCTCTGGACCAACCCGTCTCTCCATTTCCCCAGCTGCTCCTGACGGGCTGCTCAGCACTGCAGAGGCATAGACCGCTGTGCTATTTGGCTCCATTACAAGTCAATGAGCTTTTTTCTCATGTAGACCCCCATGCCCTCTTCAAAACAGCTATTTCATCTTCATCACGATCACCAACTCCCTTTCCCACACTCCCTTTACTCTCAGCAGACTTCCTCTTTCCGGAAAATAAAAGGAACAAGACTCAATCATTCTCTCCTATCCATTTCCAAGTTCATCACCCTCCTTCCCTCCTTCCCACCTATCTCAAATAGGATGTTAAGCCAATATTTTCCCAAACACCTACTCAATCAATTTACTCCTTTTTCTTGGACCATTATGATCTTCCCTTCAGCTAGATTTTCTTTACCATTTCAAATATCCTCAAGAACTGAAAAAGAAATTAGTCATCTACCTCTTAAGCAGGTGTTCTCATTTACCATCAAATCTTGAAATAATCATTTAAATCCAGTGATCCCCAAGTGATTCCCATCTGCCTCTTAATTAGCCACTCTACCCATGCACTTGCTACCAGCGGTCAGGAGATCGGGAGACACGTTACATTGGGAAAATCTACAGTCAGCGACCTCTCCAAATTAATGAGGAGCAATGATGTCAGTTTGAGGGCAAAGCTGTACCTGATTCAAGCCATGGTCTTTTCAGTCACTTGCTATGCATCTGAAAGTCAGACAATGAATAAGGAAGACAGAAAAAGAATTGATGCCTTTTGAACTTTGATGTTAGAGTATTGAATATTCCAGGAGCTACCAAAAGAATATGCCTTGGAGAGGGTGAAGCCAAAGTGCTTCTCTGAGGCAAAGATGACGACATTTCATCTCACATACATCAGGCATGTTGCTAGGAGAGGCTGTTCCTTGGAGAGGAGCAACATGCTTGGAAAGGTGGAGGGGTGGTGAAGAGGAAGACCTTCAATCAGGTCTACTAACATAGTGACTATAGAAATGGATGTGAGTGTGTCAGAGATCGTGAGGGTGGCACAGGACAGGACAGGGTTCAGATCTGTTGCTCAGAGGCTCACTATTTCATATTTCATTCAACAGACCCTAACGTCAACAACAATAACCATCAGAAGAGAAGGCTGTTAGCCTAGCGGTAAGAAGTTGCGCTACCACCCAAAGCACACGGCTCATATCTGCTTTGCACGAGAAAGGTAGGTAATTTTCTCCTGTGTGATTGACAACTTCTGAAAACCCACTAGAGGGTCAGCTATGAGCTGGTTCTGACTTAACAGCAGTAAGTTGTGCCTGAATCTCAGAGAGAGTCTCTGCTTCGTGTTCCGTGTTAACCAAAAGGATGGAGGTTTTCATTTACTCAGAAAAAAAAGTTCAACAGTGAAAAAATCCTGTTGAGCTACTGTTCTGATAAAGACCAGGGAAATCCCCAAGCCTGGCCCTTGGACAACCCTTCAAGCCTGGAACTGAACCCACCCTCAGGGATCACTTTTCAGCCAAACAACAGAGCTTATCAGGTGTACCTAATCCCCAGTGCTAACAACCATACAAGACAACAGAGGCACATTTGCTCCAAAAGGAAGCTCAGAAAGCAGGAAGGAGCAAGATGGATGGAAGAATGGAAACAGAGAAGCCAGGGAGGAAGTGAGAAGAATCCTGCTATGCTCGGGATTGCACCGAATGTCATGAAATGAAACAATGTCTCAACTGTCGAGTGCAAAATGAATTTGATTTGCAAACTTTCATCCAAATCACAATCAGTCAATCAATGGAAGGGCCAAAGAATCCCTTGGAACATAGCTCTCTTATGATACACACAGCTTTGCCACGAGTTGGAAACAACTGGATCGTAGCCTGTAGGGGATTCCTGAACTCTGCCAATTTCCACAGTGGAGTGGGGCAATCCATTTACACGTACTCTCTCCCAAATACAGCAAAAATGCATGAAGTATCTTTGATTCCAAAGAAACTAGAGAAGTCATTATCTAGTTCACAGTAGGTCTTGGTAAATGTTTGTTGTTTTGATATAAAAAAAATATTAGCTCTATATCTAATGTATCTTCCCTGTCCACACTAACACTCCCCTCTACAGTAAGTTCAAAGCAAAGGCAAACAAAAAAATTAACTTGCTATATAGATGAAATATTTATACCCCAGTTCAGATTTTTAAAACTCAAAAGCAAACTCACTGCCATCGAGTCAGAACCAACTCATAGCTGACCCTCCAGTGGGTTTTCAGACTCTACTGTAAATTGTATGGAAGGAGAGTGCCCAACTTTCTCCCACTGAGTTGGGAATAGATTCAAACTGCCAGAAAGGCACCATCTCTGAGTCAGCAGCACAACTCCACAAACGATACCACCAGAGCTCTTCAATTTCTATGTTATCTATAAAATCAAGTTTCTTCTTGGAGGCTAGGATTTTGAAGCTCTGTCTCACACACTTTGAGCACATGACCAAGAGGGACCAACCAGTCCTTGGAGAAGGACATCAAGAAGGAGAGGAAGACCCCGAAGAGATGGACTGACACAGTAAGCAGGGCAATGAGGTAGGTGTGTCGGAATCAGTGAGACTGGCTCAGTCCAGGGCAGGCTTCAGAGCTGCTATACACAGAGGCTCGCTAGGAGTCACAGGTGACTTGACAGCACTTAACAACAACCACCCGTAAAAGTCTCTAGAAAACTTCATTTCAGTACTGTTTTGTCTCTACTCCTTACATATATATTGTTTTAGTTTACCTTCAGCATAACATAAAAAACAAGAAATTATTAAAAACATAATTTGCCAGAAAGAGGTATCCTACAGGCATGTGATAAGGTATATAATGAATTAGTATCTCACACACACACACACACACACACACACACACACATAATTTCTCAAGTGTTTTAATACTGATTCTAAACTAGACTGCTCTGACCTATTGATGATCTAATTCCCCAGCTGGAGCAGTCTGGCCTTCAGTAGAGGACCTCTGATAACGGAACATTCTAATCTTTCCCACATCCAATCTGAAGTTTACTATTCCATTGTGGCAAAGAATCAAAATTAACCATTTGCAAAGGAATATTGTTAAGTGCTATAGAGTCAGCTTGGTTATGACTCTTAGTGATCCCATGTACAATGTAATAAAACCTTGTTCAATCCTGTTTCCTCCTTACAATCTCCATTTAAGGTCACTGCCGTAGTCCCTGTGTCAATTTATCTCATTGAGGATCTTTCTTCTGTTGACCCTCTACTTCCCCAAGCATGATGTTCTTTTCCAGAGACTGGACATTCCCAATAATATGCTGGCTGAAGTTATATGCAAGCCAAAGTCTCATCCTTGTTTCTATGAAGCATCTGGCTGGACTTTTTCTAAGGCAGATTTTGTAGTGTGTTCTTGTGGCAGTCCATGGAATATTCTTGAATATGTGATACAGTTACTGGGGCAATGGAGTTGGGTTGTCGGAATTAGTGAGACCGGCTCAGGACAGGGAAGGGTTCAGAGCTGCTGTACATAGGGTCGCTATACATCACAGTCGACTCAATGGTACACAGCAACAATAACATACTAAGACAGGAAACTCTATGAACTTTGATAAATGTCAATAGTTGCAGAGGGGCTCCAGGCCTTTTGTTCATAGGGTCACTGTGAATTGTGCTCGACTAGAAGGCTATCAACAACAACAACATTCTTTCATCAAGATTTCAAAGGCATCAGTGTAAGGAGAAAATTCAGATTAAGACAGTGCTAATATGGCACACAATTCAATAAAGATTAAAATAGTCTTTTCAATCACTTGCTATGCATTTGAGAGCTGGACAATTAATAAGGATGACAGAAGAATTGATGTCTTTGAACTGTGGTGTTGGAGAAGAGTACTGAATATTCCATAGACTATCTGAAAGAAATTAAAAAAAGAGAGAAAACAAGCACATACATCTTGAAAAAAGTACAGCCAGAGGGATTCTTAGAGCAAAACTTCATCTCACATACTTCAGGCATGTTGCTGGGAGAGTTTATTCCTTGGAGAGGGACATGCTTGGAAAAGGAGAGTCAGTGAAAGAAAAGAAGACCTTCAACCAAATGGATAGGCATAAGTGATTGCTGCTGCAGTGTGATCCAGTGTGTCAGAAATATATGGATGGTACAAAATAGGACAGGTTTCAGATCTGTTGTTCCAGGGTAGCTACTGGTTACACTTGACTTGATGGTACCTAATAACAATTCAACACAAAAATACTTAGCTTATGTCTAAGTCTCCTAGTGCTGTTATAAAACACTTCAACAAACAGACATTTATTCTCTTATGGTATAGGAAGGGTAAAGTCAGGGCACCAGCTCTAAGGGAAGGTGTTATCTTTCTCTCTGAAGGTTATAAAGGATGGTCCTTGACTGCTCCTCTCTCTTGTTAGTAGTGAGATCAAAAACCTCCTTCACATGGCATGAGAACTATGCTAGGATAAAGGGCATTGTATCCCACCCTTAATACCAACTGTTTGTTTTATCAAACCATGTGGAATTACACTGATTTCTTGTAGGCAGACACATTTCAATCCATGGGAATTGATTTAACTCAACTCAGTGCTTAAGAGATGTTTGAAGAGTTGAATAGCCAAACTTTGCTATTCACAGAAAGAACAAAACAGATGCAAACTTCCTCCACTCATAATTTTAAGAGTGAGGTCTCAGAAAAATAGAGTGAGTGAGCAGTTTTGGCACCTGTTTTGCTGTTTTCCACAAAGAGTTTCTATGGTACTTTGGATTTGTCTATATTTGGAGACTGGCAACAGGTGAGGAATAAAAAGCAGCTTCCTGTTAACTCCCGGGGGGGAAAACACTGAAAACATTCTCAGTAATGAGTATAAAACACATCTGAACACACAATGCTTATTATGAGTCACAGACTCTCTTTAATAATCTCTACATAAATAAAACACATTTTTAAAACACACACATAAAAATAATCCAATCTCCATTTGAAAGAAGTTTCTCTTGCCACGAAGTTACCCCAAGCTGGAAAGAGATATATCCAGTATATTTCTCTAGATCTGTATCTACTCGCGCGCACACGCACAGACACACACACACACACACACACACACTCACACACACTCACACACTCACACACACACATCTCTGCCAACCAAAGTCAGAGCAGTGAATGGACAGGAAATAAGAGGAAAATGTTAAAGAGGAAGTGGTTTTGAGCTTGCAACATGAGGGCACTAATGAGTGCTAAACCCACAAGATACTAAAAAAAGTGAGAAATCAAAGCGTGCATCTTAAAGAAACTCAGAAGCTGGTCATTAGACTTTGATGGTCATTTGAATGAAAAAGAGAAAAAATTTAATTAAAGAGAAAAAAATTAAAAAAGCAAAAAGCAGCAATGGAGATAGAAAAGGTACATAAAATGCACTGTTTACCATCAAAATGTACTCAAATCATTAAGCAACAATCTAAGAAAAAATAAAATTTAAAGGTGAAATGAGAAGATTTCTCTTCAAATTGTATTAACTGTTTTTTTAATTTGTATGTTATATCGATTTATTTACAAAGTTTGAATGCACTACTTTTCACACCATATCTTTTCCAATTCCTTCACTACTCCCTCCACCCATCAGATTGTGTGACCCTATGATTAAGCCCCCAACACACACCCACACATGCCCATCTTTACTTCTCTGCTCTCCTTATCCTCCCCCCTTGGATCCGCATACTCATTCTAAAATAATGATCTTATACAGTATTTGTAATCATCAAATGGTCAACAGATACAATGAGTTACCATCATTGGAGAGGATATAGAGAGATAGGAACTTTTTTTGTTTCTATTAATTTTTAAAATTTATTATTAATTTCAATGAAAATTTACAGAGACTTTGGGTTTCCATTCATTCATTGTTGCACTTTTCTCCCCTCCGAACCCTGCCCCCTAGTACACTATCCTCTTGGAAAAGTAAAAAATCCCTCCCCCAGGTCCACTCCACTATGCAGGATTCGCTCTGGACTCCTGTCATGACAAAAATACCTAATCATATATCCCTTTTAAACAGTTTTCTCCCTTATCTGTTCAATGCAATATACATTATTGAACCCATCTTTCTCAGTCTCCCCTCAACCTCGAGGTCAATCCTGTTTTATAACAGTGGCACCATGCAGTAATTGTCCTTTTGTGACTTGAGATAATTTACTCAGCATAATGTTCTCCTGGGTCACCTATTTTGAAAAAATTGCATGAGTTTCTTTTTTTCAATGCAGCATAGTATTCCATTGTGTGACTATACCACAGCTTCTTTAGCCATTCGTTTGTTGATGGGCACTTAGGTTGTGAACAAAGCCGCAATAAATATGGGTGTGCATATATCTGCTTGGAGAGATAGGAACTTTTATACATTGTTGGTGGGATTGTAAAATGGTGCAACTACTCTGAAAGGCAGTTAGGTATTTCCTCAAAAAGCTGAACATAGAAAGTCCATATGACCCAGTTATTCTACTTCTTGGAATATACTCCGAGAGAATGAGGACTGAGGCACAAATGGAGATTTGTACACCGATGTTCATAGCAGCATTATTCACCATTGCAAGAACAAGGAAACACCTACTGCCAAAGGGGCCCTTTAGAGTAGTGAGAGAAGATCTTCACCCTGAAACCCACAGCGTCCCTTTTCAGCAGGAAGTAGCTAAGAGAATACGCCATCCCCTTTCCCTTATGACTCAGGGTGAAGTCTCTCTCAGAGAGGAGTGATAGGGAATGGCAAAGGACACACTGACAAAGAAGATTAATCAGAACTGGCTTTGACAAGCACTGTGGCATTTGGACAAGAACAAACTGGGAGGAGGGTAGAGAGAATAGTGCAACAATGAATGAATGGAAACCCAAAATCTCTGTAAATGTTTATGAAAATTAATAAAATATAATTATAGAAAAAAAAGAACAAGGAAACAGCTCAAATGTCAAACCACAATTGAATGGATTTAGAAATTATGGTACAATCACACAGTGGAATACTACGCAGTATGCAGGAGCAATGATTTTGTAAATTACTATCTAACATGGGAGGGACTAGAGAGTATTATGCCAAGTAAAATATATTAAAATTTATTGTAACCTGACATTGGGTCTCTTGTTACAAAATTCGGTCATTAAGTTGGTATCCTAAACTATAATATAAAAGTTGAAGCCAATAAAAACTTCACTTTCATCAAACTGAAATATATTTCCTGATCAGAAAAAAAACTAAGGAAAGTAAGTTCTATTTTAAATGAAAAGCAATAATTAAAATCTATTTGTGAGAATGATTTAATAAGAAAAAAATGCATATGTTAAAAGTAAACAAAACAGGAAACACACACCACCACCTTTCATAGTATCACTTCTAAATTTTTTGTGCTTTGAGTGAAAGTTTACAAAGCATATGGGAGAGTAATCATTCATGCAAGCATAGTTTCTTCTGTAAGATCAATTTACAATACACACATTCCATTCATTCATTAATGCATCTTAAGAAATGAAGCCAGAGAGAATTTCGGCACAGAGTGCCTCCTTGGAGGGCAAGATGGTAAATCTATTAATTAATGGAGCTCTGACGGTCTACTGGTTTAGGAGTTAGACTGCCAACCCAAAGGCATGTGGTTCAAATTCACTAGTTGCTTTGCAAGGGAAATATGGACTATCTCCTCTCACATATACTACAGCCTCTGAAAACCCACTGCAGGGTCAGCTAGCATCAGTTGTGATTCGACGGCACACAGCAACAGCAACCTATTAATTAATTTTCCAATTCTCCCTTGTCCCATCCATGGTACCCCTCCTAGAATAATTCTCTCTGTAGATAAACTTTTCTCTAGCTTTTGGGAACCGTGGTTTTATACAGCATTTCTGTCCCTTTCAATCACTTTCCTTTTCCCCACCTTTAATTCTTTCTTTACTTCCTTTTCTCCATCCATGCCTATGACCTATATGGACTGTTAAAAGCACTTCATGCTATTTATGAAGGAAACACAAGACAAAGCAACCACAAGCACCACCACAAGGCCTGGTACATAAGTGACATTTGATTGAGCAATAAGCAAGTGACCCAGTCTTCAACACCAAACACACATTTCTCCTGTTTCCAATGGTGGTTTTGTTAGGTGCTGTCAAGTCTCGTAGAGGACTCATAGCGACCCTATGAATGAAAGGCCTGAGCACTGTTCATAGAGTTTCTGGAGGCAAGCCGTTTCAGAAGTGGATGCCACTCCTGCTTCCAAGCTTCTTTTAATCAGGAAGTTCCACCAAACACTGTCGACCATGGGTAACCATTATCACATTTTACACATCACTGTCACGGTGTTCGGCATCACAGCAACCATGAGTTACTGCTGTATATCAATGCACAGACCACTGCTATACCACCGAGAAGAATGTTTGACAAAAAACAATTTGAACCATGCCTGAGGGCCACAGATTAAAATCACCTACCTTGGGTTTGGTAGCATAACTTTCTGTCCATTAGGCCAACGTAGCTCTCTCTCCAAAACTGTGTCAATTTTTTTAGACTCATTTTGTACTTACTCATATAAGAACTTTGTTGCACATAGGGTTTTCAAAGGCCTGCTATTTCAGAAGTGGAGGGCCAATCCTTCTTCCTAGTCTGTCTTAATTTGAAAGCTCAGATTTCATCTGACAGACAAGCATTTTATGAAAAAGAGCAAATTAATGATATTTCCCAATTGTAGAAATACCAATAGATAAGATTCAGTGCTGTCCCCACCCTTGACACGTGTGTCTTGACTTCCTTGGGCAGGTCTCCCACAACTCTATTTGTGGTGCCCACACAGGAGTACAGGGGGCCTAAGGTAAGTGTGCTCTGCGGGATAATAATAAAACTGACTCAAAGAGAATGTGTTGTATTGTTAGGTGTCAGCGAGTCATCTTCAACTCACAGCAACTCTATGAATAACAGATCTGAGCTCTGCCTGAGCCTGTACCATCCTGACAATCTTCACTATGTTCCAGCCCATTGTGTGCATCAACCCATCCCACGAGGGGTCTTCCTTTCACTGACCTTTTCCAACATGAAATTTTTTTCCCCAGGGCAAACACCATCTGAGGATATGCTCGTAGTATATGATGTTAGATGAAGCATCTTATTATCCTTGCCTCTAAGGAGCACTCTAGTTACATTTTAAGACAGATTTATTTGTTCTTTTGACAGTCCATTGGATTTTTCAATAGTCTTTGCTGACACTACACTGCAAAGAGATCAATAATTCTTCAGTCTTCCGTATCGTTGTCCAACTTTCAGGTGCTTAAGAAGCAAATGACAATAGCATGTCTTACATCACTCACATGCTAGTCTCTAAAATGACATCATTGCTTTTGAGCACTTTACAAAGTCCTTGACAGCAGATTTCCTAAATGCAGCACATCTTTTGACTTCTTGACTGTGGCTTCCATTAGTGTGGATTGTGGCTTTAAGTAAAATTAAATCATTGACAACTTCAGTCTTTTCTCTCCATCTATCATGATGTTTTCTAGTGGTCCAGTGGTGAGAATTAGGTTTCCTTGAGGTTGAGATGTAATCCACATTGAAAGCTGTAGTGTTTGACCTTCTTCAGTAGGTGCTTCAAGTCGCCTTCATTTTTTTAAGTAAAGTGGTGGCATTTGTCTAACACAAGCTAACTAACAGACTGGAAGAGAGCTATATTTGATTCCATTTAAAAAAGAAAAGGTTATACAATAGAGTCTAGAAATTATGGAACAATATCATTGTCATGGCATCTAAGTAAAACCTTACTAAAGATTATTTTTAAGTGGCTGGAACTGTATGTCAACAAAGAACTGCCAGAAATTCAAGCTGGATTCAGAAGAGGCTGTGGAACTAAGGATATCCTTACTAAGGTTGTGTGGACCTCGGCTGAATTTTATTGACTATGCAGTTGACTGTGTAGATCATAACAAACTATGGCTAACACTGAGGAGAATGGGAATCTCCGAACTCTTAACTACGCTCACGCAACACCTACTCATAGGCTACCAATCAGTTGTCTGAACAGAACAAGGGAACATGAGATAGTTTAAAAATCAGAAGTGATATGCTTCAGTGTTGCATGCTTTCTACATACTAATTCAACCTGTATACTGAGCAAATAATTTGAGAATCAGACTCTATGAAGAAGAATGTGGCATCAGAATTAGAGGAAGACTCATTAACATCAGAATTGGAGGAAGGCTCAATAACAATCTGAATTTTGCAGATGACAAGGAGGGTAGGTTATGTGATTTTAACATATGCTTTCCTGCATGACTATAAAAAGATGTCATTTCTAAAATGAGGATTAACAAGAAGTCAGTTAGGTTCCATTTGGATAAACAAGACGTGGCACATAGCCAAAAGTACACACAAAGAAATGAACTCATCATACCACAGAGTTAATGAAACCAGAAAACATCATGCTGAGTGAAATAAGTCAGTCACAAAAGGACAAGTACTATATGCTCTCACTCATGAAATAAGCAAATGGGTAGAAACCAAAGATTGCTCATAATTACCAAAAGTAGAGAGGAAGAGAAAAAGGCAACTTTTTGCATGTATCATCTTGTTGAGTTCATGGCAAAAGCTGTGGAATAATTCAGAAAAGGACAATAAAGGATGTAGTTAACATTACTGAAAGATACACATAGAAGTTGTTTACAAATAAAAGTCAATAAGGTAAGAAAAGTACAAAAATAATCCACTACATAATTTATAACTCAGTAACCCCATTACTAGATATATGTTCCAAAGAAATAAGAGTGGTAACAATCTGACATACACACATATGTTTATTTCAGTATTATTAACAATAGTAAAAAGTAAAAGATGGAAACAAACCAAGTGTCCATCAGTGAGAAAATGGCTAAAGAAACTGTGGTTCATTGACATCATGATGTATGATGAATCACTAAAAAATTATCAAGAATTCATGCTGCACAACTTGACTGAAACTAGTGCAAATTATGGTGAGCCAGTCATAAAAGAAAAATATAAGACTACTATTATAAAAAGGTAAGAAAAGATTTACACATAAGCATGGGAAGGGAACAAGAGGGGAATAAAAGGTAATAAGTAAATTAGGTGAGGGGAAAGGCAATATATAAAAAGGGGTTCATTGACCTTAAACAAAAAAAATCTCATTGCCATCTATTTGGAACTGAGTTGTGGCTGACCCTTCAGTAGGCTTTCAGAGTCTATAAGTCAGATGGAAAGAGCTTGCCCACCTTTCTTCTGTAGAGCCTATAGTGGACTCGAACTGCCTGAGAAAGGCTGCCTTTGGATTAGCAGTGCAACTCTCTAGGAACCACGCCATCAAAACATCTATGAATAATTGCACAAAAGATCAATAGGATTCATAAACTTTCTCTCAAAAATCAATTTTAAAAAACAGAAACTCATAACTGATGGAAAGATGTAAGAGAAAATGAATTTATGGTACCTCTATACATATACAACCACCACCTAGGGAAACAGCTGAGGCGTGTGGGTGCTCAGCATACAGGCTCCCCTATGTGCAGAGTACTTGGGTAAAATTTACATGGTCACCAAATGTACATTATGGTTTTAGGACAAGGTTTATATGACTCAAGAAGCCAGAGCCACAGAGATGGGGCTCAGCCAACCCAATCTTTAGTGAGACAGGCAATACTACAGGAAGAGGTACTTTTTTTCTACTATTTCCCTTCACCCCTTCTAACCAGACTACTGTTCTCATAGCATAACTTGCACCTTCCCATGTCCATACTACACCCTCTTTCTGAAATACCCTTTCTCCAAGCCTAATTTAACCTCTCAGAACCCTTCCCTTTTTTCAATATCCATTTATTCAACAAGTACACATTAAGCACAGTTTATGTGTACTGTCCCACTGCCATTCATTAATTTTCAAATGTCCAGTGTTAACATAAGTGGATGGCCAGACTAGTCCGTTTTAGTCTGGAAGCTCCACTGAAATCTGAGTTTGAGTACAGCAGAGATTGTTAGGATGGCACAGGACCAAGGAGAGTTTCATTCTGTTGTACACACAGTCACTATGAGTAGGAGCTGACCTGACAGCACTTAACAACAATATGTAGAGTATTAAAGATCATATAATAACAGTAACTTAGAAGCTTCCTGAATTAAGGAGCTATCCATCAGTGTGACCTACTTTAAATACAATCTTTCTTTCAGTGTACCTGGGCTGTTTAACATAAATTTACATTATTTCATCTACATAATGGTTTCACAAAGTTGCAGCTCTCTTGACCCAATGACCCAATGTGTAGGTGAGAAAACCTAGGCTCACAGATTCACAACCATTGCAAATATCCTATTAGGTCATTTGATAGGTGCACTGATTTTTTTGTTAGCACTATTCCTAATAGCATTCCTTAATAAATGTAATGTTGTATTACTACGTGGTTTTGTGGGGGGTGGTGGTGGTGGTGGCAGTGTTGCTGGAGGGTCAGCTATAATAAGTCAATTCTGACTCAACAACATCTCCCAACAATCACAGCATTACTATGTGGTTATCTAGTTTCTCCATCACAACAAACTTTTTTTT
>NW_006400282.1:243564-246259 GCF_000299155.1 Elephantulus edwardii
CGCATCTCTGGGATTGCAGTGCAGCTTCTTGCCTCTAGGCCACCAGAACTTGCCCACAACAAACTTTTAAAGCAAGTAGTGAGTCTTGTTAATTTTAACACACATTTTAAATACTAACTATATATAACATCTAGATTATAATGGGTGCTCAAAAGTGTTTACGTAAGGATGTTATTTTCCAAGTATCCTGTTAAATGTCAATGCTGGTTCATAATGATAGAGACATCAGGATTTGAGAGACTACAGAGCCCTCTAAC
This sequence comes from Elephantulus edwardii, assembly GCF_000299155.1. Lineage (NCBI taxonomy): Eukaryota > Metazoa > Chordata > Mammalia > Macroscelidea > Macroscelididae > Elephantulus > Elephantulus edwardii. The sequence goes on from NW_006400282.1 coordinate 243,822, forward strand.
ATTGGAGAAGTAGAGAGAAATCAAACCTTTATAGGAAGTTAGAAGGCACTTAAGAAAGATGAGAGCTGTGGAGGATTTTGTAATTGATACAAGGGAAGTCAGGGGCTCAAGAAAGGGCGAAAATCTAAGTTGACCTTATTGGGAATGGAAGATCTAAAACAAGCAATATGCTAAAAATATATTGAGGATAAGCAATATGGAAAAAAAAAGAATGAAAGCTTACAAACATTCTCACTGCCTTGATCAACCTCTGTTCACAGATCTGAGTGAAAGATAAGTACAATATGTTTCAAGGTTATAAACATCCAACTTATGGAGCGCTCGCATGCACCCTGCAATGTTATGTAAATACACCCTCACTGGAAATGACTGAACCAGCCCCTCCTAACAACAAATTCTTCATCACAATCACTTTCACACTTGCTGCAGGAGTAGCTTTAAAATCTGAAAAGGCTTACCTACAAAGTCTACTTGGACTAGCACACCTAGTTAGTAACCTGGGGAAGTCATCTGTACCTAGGACCAAAGAAATTCAGGTTAGAATTCCAAGGTCTCAGTTCAGCAATACCAATAAAGTAGAGAGTTTATTTTCTTTTTCAAGCTTTGGCTAGCACCTGGAATCTGGAATGAAAAGGATTCTGGGATGGAAAGAAGGATTCTCCTTCTTTAGGATATTATGCAGCTGAATGAGAACTCACCTTGGGTCTATTGGGAGAAAAAGTTGACGTGGTATGAAAGGGCTACTGGCTCATGTTTGAAAACAAAATGGTGACTAGTGAGAGAGCTATAGAACTTTTGGAGTTGGATAGAAACATAACTATTATCTAATCAAACCTACTCTTGTAATAAATACAAAAACAGGGAAAATCTAAAAATACACTTTAAAAATCTACACTTATGTATGCTAAACTAATTAAGTAATATGAGCTTTCCCACTTGTGACTGACCTCATCCAAATATAGCTCTATTCCCAGATTCTATCACCAAGCAGTAAAAACCATATGTACTTGAAAGGAACACATATGTACTCTGCCCAAACAGTGATGGATACTGTGCTTAAAGGACCCTGAGAAAGGAAAGAACTACAAGAGAGCTCACACTTTCCAAGAATAGAGGCCTACAGGCAGACAGACACTCTCCCTGTTTTTGAGTCCCTGGAGAGCAAAAGTAGAAACCTTTCCAGGGGAAATGGAGTGAAGAGCCGTCCAAAGGCGCTCTCTGTTGTATCTCATATTTATCATGTGCTCATATTACTGTCTCTCATGTGGATTCATTTCCTGTGCCTGCTGCAATTAATTACCACAATCTTGATTGCTTAAAATAATGGACAGATTTCTCCATAGTTGCCAAAGACAAAATCTGAAATCAGTATCACTGAGCCAAAAAAGGAAGATGCCAACCTTTTCTTTGTCACATGCATGATATCATTGATTTCATCCCACAGCTTGTCTGGTCTTCTTCGATCACTTTTGTTCAATGCCTCAAACCTATTCTTTTGATAATTATTAAATTCAGGTGGGACAGACTCAAGGTCTTATTTTCATTCATGTGGACTTGATTTGAAATTGAAATACTTATCCGTTGCTAATGGGAATACAAAGTGCAACCACTGTGGAAAACAGTTTTGACAATTCCTCAAAAGGCTAACTATATGACTACTATGGTGGTGGTGATGGTAGTGGTGGTGGTGGTGGTGGTGGTGGTGGTAGTGGTGGTTGCTGTCAAGTAATTTCCAAATCACTGCAACTTTTGTACAACAGAGCAAAACACTGGTTAGTCTGGCACCATCCTTCACAGTCTTTGTTGTCTTAACTCTAGTTGTAACCACTGTCAGTCTGTAGTGTGAAAAGCGTCTTCTTAAGTACGTCCTTCTCAGTAACTGATCCTTCCTGATAACATGTCCAAAGTACTTGCCTATAAGGAGCATTCTGGCTGTACCACTTCCAAGATCAAGATTTGATCTTTCCTCTAACAACCCATACTATTAAATATGTTCTTCACCAGCACTATAATTCAAAGGCACCAAATCTTCTTCAGTCTTCCTTGTTCACTGTCCAGCTCTCCCATATGTATAAGATGACCAACATTTGTACAGGTGTTGGCTTTGATCAGGCCCATCTTAGTCCTCAAAGTGATACCTTTGGTTTTCAGCACTTTCGAGATTTTTTTGAAGCAGACTGACTTCATGATGGCTGCTTCTTTGATTATGGATCCAAATAAAAATACATCCTTGAAAACATCAATCTTTTCTCCATTTATCATGATGTTGTTTACTGGTCCAGTTGTGACGATTTTTGTTCTCTTTATGTTGAGGTATAAATCATACTGATGGCTATAGTCTTTTTTTTTATTAAATTTTATTAGTTTTAATAAACATTTACAGGGATTTTGGGTTTTCATTCCTTCATTGCTGCACCATTCTCTCTACCCTCCTCCCC
>NW_006400282.1:247759-251531 GCF_000299155.1 Elephantulus edwardii
CAGTGTCCCCTTGTTCTATTTAAACAACTGCTTTTTGGTCTATACGCAGATTCTGCATGAGCACAATTAAGTGTTCTAAAATCTCTATTCTTCACAATGTTATCCATAATTTATTATGGCCCATATAGTTTAGTATCTTTGCACAGTCAATAAAACAAAATTAAACATCTTTCTGGCATTCTTATATTGATCCAATAATTTCACTTTTAAGTACATACACAAAAGAAGTGAGCAAGAACACAAATTGAAACTTAGTGAATTGTACTTATCATTGGAGCACTTTTCACAGTAGCCAAAAAAAATGGAACATCTTTAATATCCATCCACAGAAGAATAGATGACAAAATGTAGTACACAAATAAGGAGGCCTTTTGGAGTAAGGGTTAAAGAACTCAATAAAAGCTGACAGCTTGACCTCCCCAGCTGCTCCACAGGAGAAAGACATGGCAGTCAGCCTCTATAAAGACCTGAAGCCGGCGAGCTCTGGTGGCCTAGTGGCAAGAAGCTGCAACTGCAATCTCAGAGGTGCACGGTTCAAATCCACCAGATGCTCTGCTGGAGAAGGGAGGAACAATCTCCTCCTGTACCTGTCAGATCTGATTTGACGGTACACACAAAAAAAATAATGAAATAAAATAAATTAAAAAAAAAAAAGACCTGAAGCCTTGGAGAAACTGTAGGCCAGATTACACTGCAGGAGTGGCATCCACTTCAATAACATGCCCAAATAATATGCCTCTGGAAACTCTATGAACTTTGATAAGTGTTCATAGTTATAGAAAGTCTTCAGGCCTATTGTTTATAGGGTTGCTATGAGTCCTGCTCAACTCGAGACAACAACATGCGATAAGAAGACTGTAAGTCTAAATCTACTCTATGGCTTGATCATTTCTAGGGTTTTGGAATTCACAAAGTTTCTTAGGCACTCATTTTAAATGTCACATAATATTAAACAACAAACTTTTTAAAGCACTGAATTTGCCACAGTCATCAAAGGACTATGAGCAAGTTACTTTAACTATTCTGTGACTTTTTTTCTTCATTTATGAAATGGAGATCAAGCTATCTATCGAATTGTTTAAAATTATAATGAGGTAAGTTGTTAAGTGCTTAGCTCCATGTGTATCAAAGTTAATGCTCAGTAAGTGCTAACTGTTGTTGTTTATTGCCTTCGAGTCAAGCACGAGTCTGCAACTATTGACTTTTACCAAAGTTCATAGAGTTTCCGGAGGCATGTTGTTTAGGAGGTGGATACCACTCATGCTTCCAAACCTGTCATAGTATGTTATTATTGTTATGTGCCATTGAGATGCCTACAATGTATAGAGACCCTACATACAGCAGTTCTGAACCCCTCCCTGTTCTGAGCGAGTCTCACTAATTCCAACACACCAACAACCCTCATTGACCCAGTTACTGTATCAATCCATCTCATCCAGGGTCTTCCTCTCCTGTACTGTCCCTCCACCCTTCCAAGCATGATGTCCTTCTCCCAGGAGTGATCTCTCCTGACCACATGCCCAAAGTAAGCAAGACTGAGTTTCAAAATCCTAGCCTCCAAGGAGAGACTTGGTTTTACCATCTCCAACAAAGACCGATTTGTTAACTTGGCAGTCCATGGTATGTTCAAGACTATTACTGTATCTAGACGTCTATCGTCTACATTAGGTTGTTAACATCTCATGGACAGGGTTTTGGTCTATTTATCTTTGTATCTCCAGAGTCCAAAATGGCACTTGGAAAATGTTAAATATGTTAATATTGTCAACGGCTTATGTCTTGTTCTAAAATGGTCTCTGGAAAGTTCTTCAAGTAAAAATATTCAAGACGTGTTAGGCAGCTGGGAATTTGAGCTCAGAATAAAATAATTCATATATATAAATTATATATATAATTCATATATAAACACAAGGGTATCCTCAAAATAGAGTCACTGAAACAGGAGACATGAGAATAGGAGGGCAGAACTTGGAGTAAGCTCAAAATGGAGCTTACTTACCATATTGGAGGAGAGATAACACAGGAATGGCAGGAGAGGAAATTTGGCTGAGGAGATGGGAATACCACTGGGCATCCTTGCTCACAGGCACCAAGAGAGAATGGATTCAAAATGAAAAGTGGTTGTCTCCACAGTGGCAAAACTGAAGAGAAGACGCAAAACTAAGAAAACCGGTGTCATGAATGGGCCACTGACAACGTGAAAGCAGTAGTTTTCAGCAGATAGTAAGACACTGAACCAGCTCTGACTCATGGTGATCTTATGTATAACCTTACGTACGTGCCAACTACAGGCCCATTAGTATGTATTAGTTCACTGCTATTATGACTATTGTGTCAATCTCATTGAGGGTTTCACTAATTTTCATTGGCCCTCTACCTCACTCGTCTTAGAAGTAGCTTGATGATAAAGGAAAGGAAAAACAGGGATGGTAGTTCAGGGGATAACTCAAATGGCTAAAGGAAGATACTTTTCTTGGTTGTCGGAATGGAGTAATTGGCAGTGAGATAGATAGATATATATATATATGCATAAACTTTACTCTGTTTCCAAGAAATCAGTGAGAAGGTAAAAACTCAAAATATATAGAACAAGGAACAGATGAAAAGGGCAGGCTTTGTGGGAACCTGGAATGTGGACAGATAGCACTCCCTCTAAAAAAGGACAATGTAAGATGAGTAGCCAGTCAGTGGCCATAATGGCAAAAAGCCTCTGAACCGGAAGTCTGTGAGTCGATGGAGCAGCTCCTCAACTCGCACGCCATTGCCCGCAACATTGTGCCCGGCCTTCAGAGCTTAAACACAAGTCTCTGCGTCCATTGCAGGGCACCTAGTTTTGAAGATATGAGTGACCATAAATAGTAGTTATGAAGCAGTATAATTAATAAATTTCCCGAAAACGTATTAGCAGACACAGAAGTGACTTGAAACATCTTAAATTCCTATATCATATCCCACAAACTTTACCACCACGTTTGGCAATGAGTGGCTTAAAAAACATAGGAAAGAAAAAAAAAAACACTGATGACTGATAAAAGCATAGTTAATAGGTATTGAGGGAGCTTTGGTGGCCTCAGGTAAGGAGTTGTACTGCCAACTCAGAGCAATCTGGTTCGAATACTCCAGCTGTAAGAAGAAGAAGAAAGATGAGCAATCTCCTCCCAGGAGATTTACTGCCTCTGAAAACCCACCGGATGGTCAGCTTGAGTTGGTTCAATGGTATGTTAACAATAATAATTAGCATCAAGTACTCGAAACCACAAAGGTATTACTATAAACTCACTTCTGACACAGCAATACTATAGCAGACCTATAGAGTAGACTTGGGCCATAAGGTTTTCAAGGTGACATATCTACACAGGAGCAGACGGCCTTGGCTCCCTCCTATGGAATGAACAATGAGTTTGAACTACTAATGTTTTGGTTAGGGGAGCTCTGGTGGCCTAGAGGCAGGAAGCTACACTGCAATCCCAGAAGTGCATGGTTCAAATCCACCAGATGCTCTGCTGGAGAAGGAGGTTCAATCTCCTCCAGTACCAGTCAGATCTGATTTGACGGTACAGACACAAATAAAATAAAATAAAATAAAAAGTTCTAATGTTTTGGTTAGCAAATCACGACTACACAGGCAAGATTTCTTATGTCGTGTCCTCATTTTTATACTTTGTCATATACCCTAACTTATTTTTGTAAGCAAGAGACAGAGGATCACTCTTGTTTTCTGACAATATTTTAATTTCTATTCATTCTTAAGCTCAAGGAACTGAAGAACAAA
>NW_006400282.1:253136-279471 GCF_000299155.1 Elephantulus edwardii
CAGGATAGAGCAGAGTTTAGGGCTGTTGTACATAGGGTCGCTATGAGTCGCACACGACTCGACGGCACATAACAACAACAACAACATTCACTTGCTATTAAAGCAGGTTTTAGGCAAAAAAAAGTTAGGCAAACCATTGGTATAAGAAGTTTTTAGGTCGTGAAATGATAAATGCATTTAGTTGCTGACTACGAAGCTGTAGGCTCAAGTTTACATGGGACACTTGAGGAGAAAAGCCTGACGGTCCATCTACTTCCCAAGAGATGAACTGTTGAAAACCCTGTGGATCACAGCTCTCCCCTGAGTCACAGTGGGTCTCAGTGAGTTGTAAGCAATCTGATGCAAGCTGGTTTAGGCCGTACAAGATATCTAAAGAAAAGGGAGAAAAAGAAAAACCCAAACAAACTCATTTCTACTAGTTCTCCAAATAAAAGTGTTTAAGGTCTTTTGTGTTTGCTTAGTTAAGAGATGAAGAAACAGATAATACTTGTAAAAATGTGAGAAAGTAAAAAAATAAAGTATGAGAAGGGCCTTTCCTTTTTTCTGACCCAGAAAAACCAAGTGATTTCCGGACTTAAAAAGTATAATGAAATCATAGACATGTCGCCACTCATCCTGCTTTGGATGGCTGACTTCCCAAACCACTTGGCTGATTAAAGGAAGAACATGCTACAAACAGCAACAAAAGAAAAGACATCTGGACTCACCTTTCTTAAGTGCATTATGGGAAAACGCAATATACATTTCATTGACCCTGGACAGCATTCAGAGCAATCCTCAACCACCAGGGACTCAGTAAATGCAAAGAAGAAGCAAAGAAAAGTGGAGAGCTTAAAGAAAGAAGAAAATAAATTGGGTAAGGAACTAATGCCAAAGCTATTTGGTATTCCTTTCCCTCTCAACTTCAACAAGTTTTATTATAAATTAGGAAAACTAAATACCTGGAGGGAGAAGAATCCACATTTTTTATTTCAAGAAACTGGGAGCAATTCCAAGTTTCTCCTGAATTCAAGAGAGCTGCAGTGGGAAAGCACACTACAGTTACTTTGCTTTGGTTACTGAAAAACAGACTTGTTTCCCTATGTCCCATGCTAAGTGATATCACAGATTGGTATCTATTCATATACTTCTGCAGCATTCCCAAACATGTCACTACAAGTTGAGTTAGTAACAGGTTAACTTCTGGGAGGTGAAAGAGATAATATTTGCCTTGTTAATATTTGTCTTGTTAATTGTCGTTGTGTAGATTCCAATTCAGAGTGATCCCACGTGGTGCATCAGAACCATCTTACAGCGTTATCTTGGCTATAATCTTTGCAGAGCCAAATTGCCAGATCTTTCTCTTTCAGAGGTGCTGTTTGGATTCAAACCACTGACCTTTCAGTTGGCAGCCAAGAACTTAACAGTTTCACTACCAGGGTTCCTTTATACTTGCCCTAACTTGTAGCATATCTTCAACCATTAATTCTACATCTCTCTGACCTGAGAAGGATCCGGGTGAAAAAGACAGGAGAACGATGGGCAGGGTCCAATGGTGATTGATTTTATAAAACATAATACATGAGAACGATTGTATGATACACAATGTGAATAAAAATTGTGTGAAACACAATGTATATGATCTTTGTAAGCAAACCAACAACAACATAATTATAGAGATTATTTTAGGATGGGTAAACTGTGTACATATATCATGGTGCTCGGAGAGTTGATGATACTTGAAATTGAAATCTAAGGGCAGTGTTAATAAATTGAAAATGTTTGACCACAGCAAAGAGCTTGAGAGAAGAAGCAGGACTCATCTGGTGGGGACAGAAGGAAGAAGTATCATGTGGAGGGGGTTTAGTATCACTACAAATGTTACTCCAGGATCTGGAAGTCCAGCTTACCATCGTATCTATAATGAAGGGAAAATGTCATTCTAGTTTCTGTGGTTACAGCTGGGTTGATCAAGTCAGTTGCTTTGAAAGGGAAGTGCAGAGAAGAGGAGACTCTCCCACAAGATGGGTGTTCAGAGTTCTCAGGAGAAGAAGGAAGTCTTTAACCACAGGGAAGGATATGGAGACAACTCAAAGAAAGGCCGTGATAAGAGAGGACTGCTCTTGGCTTACCTTCCCATAGCTCACAGCTAAATGACAGAAAATATACAATGCACAGCAACACTAAAGAGTCGGCCATTTAAAACCAAGACAAAGTAAGAGTCACAATTCAAAGTTCTCTGAAGTTCAAGAGTTATCATTTACTCAACAATAACAAAAATTACTGACCTGTAAAATAATTTATCAGAGAGTTGATTGTGTCAATAATGGGAGTTACACAGAAATAAAATACAATCGTGAACTATAATTAAGAAGAGAGCATAGTATCTACTTCATCTTTTCACCTCCCAAGTGCCTGAAAGTTATGCTTCTCTGAGTCGACTTAGCTATTTTTATCTTGGCACTTTCATGACTGAATTATTTTCTTCTTTGATTTTTTTTGGTTGACACGATGTATTTTTCAGTAATGGAAGGTGTTCTGTATTAAAAGGAATTTTATTTTGAGGTAATACGGTTTTGAAACATTGTGTGAGACACATATGTCCCAAGTAGACTGTTTGTTGAATTGAACTGATGAGGGTCGTTTCTTCAGGTTCATGCAGTTATATATACCTCTAACAGGTGTAATAGCTGGGATAGTAGACTCTCAAGAAATCTATGAGGCTAAAAGTGTTCCTGGGCAATATATGTTTCTTGGGACACAATTGGATTAAAAGAAGAGACACATTTTACAGGTTATAAAATAAAGAAACAAAGCAATGTATGATAGGGTATTATGGTTATTACAAGAGCCTACAATTAAGGTTGCATAGTGGAGTGTACTTGGGGCAGTGGGATGGGTGTGGGGGGATTGTATATCAAAGAAAGAATTTTCTTTTACTTTTCAAAGAGAGCAGCTAACTGAGGTGGGAGGAGGAGCAGTGGGGAGAGCTGGGCAGGGAGAAAAGTGCAACAATGAATGAATGGAAAACCAAAATCTCTGTAAATGTTCATTAAAATTATTAAAATAGAAAAAAGATAAAGAAACACTGGACTTTGAAGTGACTACAGCATTACAAAAAGAACCTATATGAAATATACAAGAGTCCTGGTTTCATCATCTGGTGGAAGAACTCTTTCCAGACAGATCTAATAGATAAATTTTAATATTAAACATAGGTGCAGTAAAAATACACTGCATTTTTTAAAAATAATCCCATTTCTCCTAAATACTGCCTACTGATGTGTCTGACTGATCACACTTAATATGGAGGTAATGGCTGACAGAAGCAATATCTTACACTAACTCTGTATCACTATGCACTAACCTCTCAGTAGCCCTTAAGATGTGTTGCACTGAACATGAACTATCGTTGATGCATCAGATAGAAAAGCATTACATTGTTTTCCCATATTTAAAAGTCATCCCATTTTTCATACTCATTTTTTTATATCATTTCTTCTGCTTTTTAGCTGTTGAGGATATATACAGTAGAACACAGAGTTTTTACATGTACAGTGAAACCATTTTCATTTTTTTTAACTGTTCCTCCTCCATTAACTCAATAATCCCTAAATTTACTATCTAATCTTTTGAGCTGGTTTTTGTTAATTTGATCCCATATAATTCTTTATCTTTTTATTTTATACTGGTTTATTTACAAAGTTTGTAACATTGTTTTTCACACCAGATCTTTCCCATTTTCTTCACCCTCCCCTCCACCCATCAAGCTGGTGGGACCCTATGATTAACATCCCCCCATCCTCACCCCTCTGCTTCTACCCTCTCCCCCCTTGGATCGTCATACTCATTCTACAATAATGGTCTTACACAGTATTTGTCCTTATGGAACTGAGTTAATTCACATAACATAATGCTCTCCAGTCCCTCCTAAGTTAGGTAGTAATTTACAAAATCATTGCTCCTGCATGCTGTGTCATATTCTATCCTGTGAATGTACCCATATAACTCTTAAAAGAGCACAATGCTCAAGGAAGACATTCTTTATTAGTTAAATTAAACTATTACTTGGTTTTAAGAAGATAACAAAAAAAAAAAACACAATTAACTGGAATAAGCAAGCCTGCTACTTCCATGGGGTGAGGGGGGAAGATAATGGATATCAGGTTGGTACAACAGGGGAAACTCCAGGCAGACAGATGAAGTCAGCCAGACTTGTCCATAATTCTGGTGCTTAGTTCTCGAGTAATACTGAGAAATATTTGAGTCTCTAGTGCAAATGGTTAACTCACTTGGTTGCTCTTCAAATTCACTCAGAGACATTTTGAAAGAAAAGAGGTCTTTGTAGCCTTTTCTTCTCAATGATTAGGATTTGGGGATGTGGGAGAAAATGATCAGAGACGTGAACAGCTAACTAAGAAAAGGTGATGGGCAAAACATGATGTGAATTTCTATTTGATGGCTTTAGGTATTACAATGATGGCTTTGGGGTTGGGTTGAAGTACATCCAATAAAGACAGGAAATAAAGGTCTGGAAAGTATTGTTGTTATTGTTAGGTGCCACAGAGTCAAGAAAAACTCATAGTGACCCTATTGAACAACAGATCTGAACCTTGTCCCCTCCTGTGCATGTTTGTTGTTATTGTGTAGCAGTCAGAACTAATCCTCTAGCAGGTTTGCAGAGGTAGTAAATCGCACAAGAGGAAATTGCACCTCTTTCTCCCACAGAGCAGCTAGCGGATTTGAACTGCATATCTTTGGGATGACAATACAATTCCTTACCACTAAGCTACCAGAGTTGGTGCCATCCTTCCTGTTGTTAGGTGCCTCAAAGTGAGTACAACCCCTAGCAACCCTAACGGTGACAGATCTGAACTCATATGCTGTGCTGACACACTTGAGACCGTTACTGTAGGCACTGTGTAACTCCACTTGGTTGAGGGTCTTTTTACCTTTCACCCTCCACCTTCTCAAGCATGTTACCTCTCTCCAAGGAAGAGGCTCTCTTAGCAACATGCCAAAAATATGTGAGATGAGGCTTTGTCATCTTTGCCTCCAAGGAGCACTCTGGCTGCACCTTCTTCAAGACATATCTATTTGTTCTTTTGGCCATCCATGGAGTATTCTAGTACTCATCTTCAATATCACAGTTCAAAGTTCAGTGCCATCCTTAGGTGTCCTTTAAATTAAATATTGGAAATGAGCAAAAGCAATGCTCAGATAGAACCACGAAATCAATCACCATAAATTCATGGGGAAGAGAGGAAATGTGGAGGAGGACCACGATATAAGAAAATAATTGGGTAAATGTTCCAAATTATCATTAATGTATGAAACCAATATTGAGCATAGGAATTTTAATATAAAATAGAAAATATAATCTCACAGGAATTAGTGGAGTTTGGTAACATTCCAAAAATTATTTGTAGGGAAGAAAAGTAAGAGACTACAACCAACCTAGATTCATGTGAAGAAATCCATGAACCTCAATAGTAAAGATAATGGAAAGATACTCAATGAGGACTAAATCAGAGAGAAAGAAATCATACTGCTGATGAAATGTATAGTATCTGGTCAAACAGAAAAAAAATACATGTTATTAATAATTTAGTTTATTATGCTTGCCCAGCTCAATTCATTACTGAGGAGCAATGATGTTCATCTGAGGACCAAGATATGTCTGATTCCTGCTATAGTCTTCCCAGACACTTGTTGTACATCTGAGAGCTGGACAATGAATACGAATAAAGAAGAGTTGATGCCTTTGAACTATGGTGTTGGAGAAGAGTGCTGAAGATCTGATGAAATGCCAAGAAAACAAATAGATACAACTTGGAGAAGGTACAGCCAGAATGCTCCTTCAAGACAAAGATGATGAAGCTTCACTTCACTTGTTGCTTGGAGAGGGACATCATGCTTGGAAAGGTGGAGGGGCAGTGAAGGGGAGAAAGACCCTCAAGTAGGTGGACTGACACAGTGACTGCAGCAATAGGCTCAAGTGTGTCAGAGACTGAGGATGACACAGATCCCTTATTCATAGGTTTGTTATGAGTCATACTCAAGTGGATGGCATCAAACAACAACAGTAATGCTAGCCCAGAGGCAGAAATAGTAGGAATGGGAATACTCAACATTCCAAACACTTGATTTAAGGCTCTAAACTAAAAAGTAGAATGTCTGATGGGTTACTAGACTGGCAGGAACTTCACTTCCATATGGAGAGAGGCAGTGACCTAGAAACTGCTACTCGGATCTAATTCTAAGCAATGAGATACCAGCTAGATGAAAACTATGAAATCATGACAACACACAAAAAAAATCCCTCTTAACTATCTTCCTCCACTCATTCAAGGCGTTCTTCTATCTTTGTAAAACATACTGTGTACTTAATAATGATCCAAGAGATGCAAAGTTGAAGGTTGAAAGATTACCCTCTAATATTTTTGTTCCAATCTGCCAAACTGTGTGCTTATCAAGCACTTGCTGTGTTTCCTTCTACATCTATTCATCTCCATTGAACTGAATATTTGGAATAATTTATTAAAGTATTATGTAAATTGTCTAAGTATTACTGTGAAAATTCTGAAAATTTATATTTCTATGAAAACTAAATCCAGTATTTGGAAGATTGTGGGGAAAATTTACTATTAAATTTGGTATAGGCAAGACAACAATAAACATAGCTTGAAAACTTTAAAATGCAAAAAGAAAATAAAGATCTAGATGGAATATGTGGTTGGATTTCTTTCTCTGGTGACCTATTGTTAAGAAGCTGTGCTGTAATCCTGAAGGTGCATGGTTCAAGTCTACCAACTGCTCTGTGGGAGAAAGATGGACAATATCCTTCCATGTGATTAACTGTCTCTGAAAACTTGCTGGAGCAATAATGAATGAATGAAAATTCAACTTTTCTGTAAACTTTTGTTAAAAATCACAATTTTAAAAAAGAGAAAAGAAAATCTGCTGGAGGGTCAGCTATTGTGTCAGTTTCAACTCAACAGTATACAACAACAACTTTTTAAAAAAACAAAAGACTAGATTTTTTTTTTTGTAAAATCTTTCCTACCTTTAAAAAAATAAAAATTTTATATCATAGGTATAAAAATTACAACATAGAGCTCTAATCAAAGTATAAAGACTTTATATGTCAAAAGGTTGGAGGATTAACAGGTTTGTTTGACTGATGCAGTTCAAATCTAAATAAAGCAGTCAAGGTACATGTATTACCTGAACTTTTTGGTTAATTGTCCATCTCCATTATAATGGCAATAAAAACAAGAGGACAAGAGGCTTCTAGCCTAACATTTTTATTATTTGGGTGGTTGAAAATAGGATGCTGTTTTTGTTGTTATTAGGTGCCATCAACTCAATTTTGACTGACAGCCACTTTAAGAGTAACAACTGGAAACCCTGCCCTCTCCTGTACCTCCCTCACAATCTTCACCACGCGCAAGCTCATTGTTGCAGTCTCTGTGTCAATATCCCTCATTTGAAGATCTTCCTCTCTTTCCTGAACCCTCTGCTTTTTCCAGGATGAGGTCTTTTTCCAAGGACTGGCACCTCTGAATTTCAGGAATGTGAACTTCAAAAACAGCCCCTGCACTGGGACAAGGGACTCCCAAAGATGAGCGGATAACAGTAATTGTTCAGATAGTCTGCAATCATGGATGATTCCTCCAGGGAAAAGATACAGGGATTCCTAAATATTTCCATCAAGACCTCTACTTTTAAAAAAATTTGGATAAAATATAGAAAGACTCATTCCTCAAGAATGAAAGTAAAATGGTGAAAAACAAGACTATAAATGGTCCTTAATCACCATTTGAGCCTCAAACAAATCTCACCCCTGCAGTTCAATTTTCATCCAAACAATACACAGGATTGACTATAAGGTGAACAATAACACCAGGGAAATACTCAGTCCTTAGAACAAACAGCCATACACAATTTCAAAGGGCAGCATTTGTGCAGGGAGAAAGCTCAGAAAACAGGAAAGGTAAGAAATTTTAAGTTATCTTCAAGTCTAAACAGACTCATAGATGACCCTCCCTCGAGTTTTCAGCTGCAGTAAATCACATGGAAGGAGACAGTTTATCTTTCTTTCAAAGAGCAACTGGTAGATTAGATCATGTACCTCCAGGTAAGCTGAGTAGCTCCTTACCCGTAGGCCACCAGAGCTTCCTTATGACACAGAAGGGGAATGAAAATAAGCGAAGAAGCAGAAAGGTTTTGAATACAATGTGGATATTGTAATTAAGATCTTAAAACAGAATGGACATGAGTGGTTGAATATAAACCAATAAGATCTGTAAACTTTCACCCAAATTACAATTTTAAAAGTAAGCAAATAGTAAAAGAAAAAGTGTAAGTAGTAAAAGAAAGAGTGTAATAGAGTGTTGGGGCTCTCAAAAAAATACTGGCAGATGGATTGAGACCTATAAACCACAAGAATAGAAAAAGTTCCCTTTTAGTTTAATATATATGCAGAACAGATCATCTGGGAGGCTGGACTTTATGAGGAGGAAAGTAGCATTAGGAGTGGAGGAAGACACATAAAAAAATCTGAGTTATGCAGAAGATACAATCTTGCTTACTGAAACTGGGGAGAACATGAGGCATATGCTGCAGAAGGTCAAAGAATGTGGTCTTCAATATAGATTGAAGCTCAACATCAAGAAAACAAAGGTTCTTACCACTAGTCCAATTGGCAACATCATGATAAACAGAAAAGAGACTGAGATTCTTAGCAGCTTCAGTTTGCTTGGCCCCACAATCAACACTCTTGTACCAGCAGCCAGGAGATCAAAAGATGAATTAAGATAATTGGTAATGACATCTGAACACCACAAGATAAAAGTAAATAACCTAATTGAAAAATGGGCACACCAAAGAAGACATTCAGATGGCAAACAAACACAAGAGGAAATGTTCAAAATCCTGAGCACTAAGATAGATAAAACAACTATGAGATATCATCTCACCCCAGTAAGAATTTCAAAATTTAACAGAAAAGCAAGCATCAGATGCTGGTGAGGTTGCAGAGAAATGGGAACCCTTATTCCCTGTTGGTGGAAGTGTAAAATGGTGCAACAACTATGGAAGGCAGTATGGCACTTTCTCAAAAAGCTGGAAATAGAAATACCATTTGACCCAGCAATTCCACTACTAGGAATATACCCTAAAGAAACCAGAACTGCCACCCAAGGAGATATATGCACACCCATGTTTATTGCAGCTTTGTTCACAATACCAAAGAGTTGGAAACAACCCAAGTGCTCAACAAATGAATGGATAGAGAAGCTCTCGTATATTCACACAACGGAATACTATGCTGCAATGAAAAACAAGGAACTCATGAAATATTATACAAAATGGGTGACCCTGGAGGACATTATGCTGAGTGAAATATCTCAGTCACAAAAGGACAAATATTGCATGAGGTCACTGTTGTAAAACAGGACTTACATCAGGGTTGAGGGGAGACTCAGAAATATGGGATAAATAATGTATACTGCATTGAAGCTGATAAGGGTGAGAACTGTTTAAAAGGAATATAGAAGGTATTACTGTCATGATATGAGCCCAGAATGAAGGCTGCAAAGTGTAGTAGACTTGTTGGGAGGGACTGTATAACAATGAAAGAATTTTGCTTTTCAAAGAGAAGAGCAGATTTCGGGGGGGGGGGGTGAGGAGTAGGCAGGAAGAAAAGTGCAACAATGAATGAATGGAAATCCAAAGTCTCTGCAAATTTTCAGCAAAATTAATAAAAAAAGATTAATTAAGTTGAGAAAATCTGTCAGGGATTTCTCCAGAGTATTGAAGAGCAACAGCGTCAGTCTAGAAACTAAAGCTGATCCAAGCTATGGTCCTTGCAATTAGTTGCTATGCATCTGAGAGCTGGACAATGACTAAGGATGATAGAAGTTGTGGTGAAGAAGAGTACTGAACACACCATGGACTGCCAGGAGAACAAACAGGTCAATCCTAGAGAAGATTAAATCAAACTTCTCCCTGGAGGCAAGTACTTTCAAGTTTTATCTCACATACTTTGGCCATTTTGCCAAGAGGGGGCAGTGTTTGGAGATGGACATCATGCTTGGAAGGGTGGAGGGGCCATGCACCCAGAATGAGATGGAATGACTCAGTGAATGGAAAAATGGGATTAAGTCTGTCAGAAACAATGATATGAGAGCTTTTGTACATCAGGTTGCTATGAGCTGAAGGTGATTCAACAGCATATAACAAGTTCTGTTAGGAACAAAATGGGATACCAGCAAGAGATAAAACAGAGGCTGAGGGCCAAAGACTTCAAGTTACTGGAATAACAAAGAAGAAGGAAGGTCATTCCACTACTATTTTTGTTCTTGTCTTCTTGTTTCAAAAATCATGATTTTTGGAGTTCTGATAGTAAACTATATATAATAAGATAAAAAGAAAATTCCAACCTTTCAAGTGATTACTGGGATGTTATTAAATAAGTATATTCTAACTGCTAACCAAAAGGTTGATAATTTAAGGCCATCAGCTGCGCAGAGGGAGAAAGGTGATGAGCAGTTTCCTCCTACTAAGAACTATAATCCCATAAACCTGATGAAGGGCTGTCATGTGAAAACTGACTCCATGATGGTGTTAGCTTTAAAATAAGTACAGTCTAGTATATTGAGAAAATCCCCAAGTAAGATTGCTAAACTGCTATCAACTAGCAGTAATGCTAGAATGGTTTGAATGGAAAAATGTAAATCTGATAGTCAAACAAAGGAGGAATGATGAATGGAGACTCTGTGATTTACAGGCTTTCGAGTTTTAATACCAAGAAATATTATCAATCCATATGAATGGTCTGGTTTGAAAAATCATAATAGAAAGGAATCGCCTTTTTGGAAATGTCAGGCTGCCTTTCATAATGCTTGTCTCAATTTACAATCCCACCAGCAGTGCATGAGAGTTCCAATCTCTCTGCACCCTCATCCACATTTATCATTTGCTGTCCTGTGAGATGGTATCTTATTGTTCTGATTTGCATCTCTCTGATTGCTAGTGATTTTGAACATTTCCTCACGTGTTTGTTGGTTATCCAAATATCTTCCCTGGTGAAGAGCCTTTTCATATCTTTTGCCCATTTTGTAATTGGGTTACAATTCTTATTCTTGTCGAGGTCCTGTAGTATTCTGTAATTTTAGTTAGGAGTCCCTTGGCTGAAGTGTTGTCAAATATTTTTCCCAGTCTATGGGTTTCCTTCTCACCTTGTTGGAAAAGCTTTTTGATGCACACAGAGATTTGAATTTTAGAAGGTTCCACTTGTCAATTTCATCCTCTCCTGAATATAGACATCACAAGGAAATCAGAGCTAAGGCACCAACACCTGTGCTCATCACAGCATTATGCACAAAAGCTAGATAACAGAAGCAGCTCAAAAGCCCATTTAACAAGTTAATGGATAGAGAAAACTGTGGTACATCCACACAATGGAATGCTCTGCAGCACTAAAGAACAATGGGATTACTTGTAAAACATGAGTAAGTGTAGAAGACATTACAATTAGTGAAATAACTCAGTCACAAAAAGAAAAAAAAATATTGCTAAGACTGCCACTGTGAAGATAGGCGAGTAACTGGAATGTATGGAGGGGGCTTGGGGAGAGCAGAAATAGAGTGTAGAGACAATGAAGCCTGTAAAGGATCAGGACAAGGAAGGATCAAACTGGGAAGAGTTGATAAAAGAACAATATAGCTATTGAAATTAGCAAATATAAACTAGGTATTCAGAGCCGTCTAAAAGGGGAGGGTACAAGGAAGAGCAGGCATGGTAGAAGGGTGAGAAGGGGCGGAACCTCTTGTGGATAGACTGGAGGAAGGGAAGAATAATAGGCAAGTTTCAATGGGAGCAGGTGATAAAAGGCATTGATCAATGAGTAAGTAATGATATAAAACACAATGAGCAATCATATAAAATACAATGTACAGAAATTATCCAAAATAAAATACATTTTTAAAATAGGAAAATAGAGCATAAAGAGTATTTATTTAAAGCCAATATCAAACTTCATGATTCGTTTTCTTTTCAAAATCAGGATTAAAACCAAAAAAGAGTACTATTTGGAAGTGCAGAGTGGACTAGGAAGAGTAGCACAGCATTGATTTACTCACATTTATGTAAAAGGGTATCCAATACAACAAAAAGGAAAGATAAATGACCAAAGGAGGACTTGAGAATTCAAGACAATGAGCGTATTGTTTCTCCTGACATGCCTCCTACTGGATCAAATGACTTGTAGTCAGAACACTTGAGATCCTCATGAAAAGGTAGCAGTTCTTGGAACAAGAGGAATTAGAAAGCTTCAAGAGACCAAATAAAGTCATTCTAGAAGATGATGCTTTGATAGGGGAGTGCTATGTAGGAAGCAGAGTGGCTTGGACTAGACAGACCTAAGTTTAAATCCCCACTTAAACTGGAATGTTACATTTCTTTGCTTTACGGACAGGAGCTCGGATGCTGATCAGGGGCTGGAACCAGGGAGATGGGGCGAAGCCTGAGCAAGAGGGCATGGTAGAGGGTGACAGGAGCTAAGAGACCGTCAACAGGCAGAGATGGAAGTACAGGAAAAATGAACGCACCACTCGCTGACAAATCCAAACACAACTTGAGAGGTCTTTCAAGCATGAGATGAATGAGCAAGTCAAATGACCTTTAAATTCTTTTCTAACATGGCAAACAAGTGATATTTATTCCTATTCCATAAGCTCCTTAAACTGTGAGAAATGCAAACAGAGATAAAGAAGAAAAACAAAAAGGATGGTAAAATAACTCAGCATAATGTATTTTTTCCAAACTATTCCCAGCTAAGCTCTTCAGGATAGTAAAGATCATATTAAAAGAATAAAAAATAGTTAAGAATAAGAATTGTCACTGGCAATAAGAGATGCAAATCAAAACTACACTGAGATGCTATTTCACCCCAGTAGCAGTGGAAAAGCGTAACAGGATGGCAAGTAATAAATGCTGGAAAGGACACGAGAGATTGGAACTCTCATACACTGCTGGTGGGATTGTAAAATGGCACAACCATTCTGGAACGCAGTTTGGCATTTTCTCAAAAACCTTAATAAGAAATCTCATATGGCTCACTACTAGGAATATACTCTGAGGAAAACAGAACTAAGACACAAATGGGGATTTGTACACCTACGCTCACAGCAGCATTATTCACAATAGCAAGAAAAGTGAAACAACAAACAAATGTCCTTCAACAAACAAATGCACTGAAAAATTAGAGTACATTCTCACAAATACTATGCAGCACTAAGGAGCAACAATTTCATAAAACATTATAACATGGGGGAATCTAGAGAGCATTATGCTGAGTAAACTAACTCAGTCTCATAGGACAAACAATGCGTAAGACCATGATTATAAAAATAGAAAGATAATTAGTAAGATGTGTCTAAAAGTCCAAAAGGGAAAGGGAAGGCTAACAGGCAGCAGTGTGCGTGCGTGTGTGTGTGTGTGTGTGTGTGTGTGTGTGTGAGAGAGAGAGAGAGAGAGAGAGAGAGAGAGAATGAGAGAGAGTGAATCATTGAGATAAGGGAGGAGAAGTGGGGGAATTAAGAAAGATCCAATGGGGACCTGAAAGGACAGGGTAATAGTAGGCATAGATCAATGGTGAATGACTTTTTAAAACATAATGTATAGGAATAATCAGAGACCTGGACAATGACTAGGTAGGACAGAAGGAGAATTGATGCCTTTGAGCTGTGGTGCTGGAGACGAGTATTGAATATACCATGGATTGCTAGAGAACAAACAGATTCTTCCTAGAGAGGGTTAGACCAGGCAGCTCCTTGGAGGCAAGGATTCTGAAGCTTCGTCTGACACACTTTGGACATGTTGCAAAGCAGGATCTGTCCTTAAAAACGATGTCATGATTGGGAGGGTAGAAGGACAGTGAAGGAGGGAAAGACCCTCAAGGAGATGGATTGATTCAGTAACTGGTATAATGGCAGTAGATGTGTCAGAGACAATAAGATTGGCAAAGGATAGAGTAGGGTTTAGGTCTGTTGTACATCGGGTTGCTATGAGTAGCAGGCAACTCAACAGCACATAACAACATAGGAATAATCATGAAAAACAAAATGAATGAAGGAATGTGTGAAATACAAGGTACATGAATTAAACATGATGTATATTAATTTTGTATACAAACATATATATACATACGCACACACACACACACACACACACATAGGGTCCTTCCAGTTATAGAAATCAGGGGTGTCCACAGTAATTGGCAAAGTACCTTAAACAAATCCATCCGCCAGAGAATTCTGTAGTTGTCATGATCACTTGTTATGATGTCATGGTTCTGAGAATCCTACCATAACTGATGTAGTGTTTTCATCTTCCTTAAGTTTGAATTTTTAAAAATATATTAAAAGATTTCCTTGTCGAGTATTAGTTGACCATAGATAGATGGGTTCATTTCTAGGTTCTCAATTCTGTTCCATTGGCCTATGTGCTTGTCATTGTACCAGTACCATGCTGCTTTGGTTACTACTGCTATGTATTATGTTTTGAGGTCAGAGAGTGCTATGCTTCCCACCTCATTTTTGTTTCTCCAATGGGAAATGACAAACTTTTCAACAAATGGTACTGTCAAAACTAGACTTCCACCTGCAGAAAGCTGCAACAGGATCCACATCTCACACCACCACAAAAATCAACTCAAGATGGACCTGGGAGTAAAGCCCAAAACCATAAAGTTCAAAAGAGACAAATTTGGATCAAGCTTAGAAACATTAGTCCAAGGTATAAATAGACTTCCAAATACAGCCAGACATGCACAATCTGAAGAGGATAAAATTGATGAATGGGACCTTCTAAAGATTAAATCCATGTGTGCACCAAAAACTTTTTCCAACAGAGTGAAAAGAAACTCTACCAACTGGGAACAAGCATTTGGTAATACCATCTAAGAGAAGAGTCTCATAATAAAAGTTTATAGAATACTCTTGGGCCTCCACAAGAAAAAGACTGATAACCCAATTACAAAATGGGCAAAAGACATGAAAAGAATTTTCACAGAGGAAGATATTCGGATATCAAACAGACACATGAAGAAATGCTCAAAATAACTTGAAATTAGGAGATGCAAATAAAACCACAATGAGGTACTATCTCACTCCAGTAACAGTGGCAAAGCTTAGCAGGACAGCAAGTAATAAATGTGGGAGAAGAAGTGGCAAGAAAGGAATTCTTATACATTGTTGGTTGGACTGTAAAATGGTACAATCATTCTGGAAGCAGTTTGGTGTTTTCTCAAAATGCTAAAGATATAAATTCCATACAGCCCAGCTATTCCACTACTTGGAATATATCCTGAGAAAATGAGAACTGAAGCACAAACAGAGACTTGTACACCAACGTTCATCGCAGCATTATTCACTACTGCAAGAACATGCAAACAGCCCAGATGTCCAACCACAAGAGAATGGATCGAGAAATTATGGTACATTCACACAATGGAATGCTACATAGCATGTAGGAACAATGAGTTTGTAAATTATTACCTAACTTGGGAGGGACTGGAGAGCATTATGCTGAGTTAACTAACTCAGTCCCACAAGGACAAATATTGTATAAATCCATTATTGTAGAATGAGTATAAGGATCCAAGGGGGGAGATGGTGGAAGCAGGAGGAGGGGGCATTAATCATGGAGTTGTACAATTTGATGGGCAGACGGTGAGAAAAATTGGAAGAATCTGTTCTGGAAAACAATGAATTCAAATTTTATAAATAAACTAGTATAATAAAAATATAAGGAAAAATACATTAAAAGAATACATTCAGAGGAATTTGTAAAGTGAAACAAGCAAAAGGAGGTTGTAGTTCTAAAGTGGAAGCATGTATCTGATACCTGTATTAATACAAAAAGTGGCAAAATTTTGGACTGTAGAAAAAAATCATAAAGTCTCTACCCAAGGAGAAGTTCCAGGTAGGGACTGGGTGGCACTGCTAGGGTTTATGTGTGTCTTGAGGATCTTGGTCAAGTGAACCAACCTGGTGAACATGACCCACATAGGGCAGATCCAGAAAGTACATTACTTCCTTGATATATTACAATATCACATTATTACATATTATATATTACTATAATATTACATTAGAAATAAATTATACTTTTTAAGTTCTAAAAATATATTTATCAATTGTAATTCATGTTATAAAACAATGTATGAATGAATGAAAACACAAAAAAGATTTGTAAACTTTCAAGCAAATGAAAGTTATTAAAAATTAAAAATAGCTTCACAGGCTATTAAAAGGGGCAGGAGAAGTATCTGTCAACTAGGGGGGAAAGAATATTAATTGTCAAATATGACAATAACAATTAAATAGTTAAGAAATATTCCCTCTAACGGGTTTCCAAGGCTGTAGACCACATGAGAGAAGCTGGCTCATTTTTCTCCTGAGAAGCTGCTGGAGAATCCCAACGGCCAGAGAGGTACAGCTTCTGTGTTAGCACAGCAACTCTCTACGGCCTGTTGTTGTTGTTATTGTTGTGGCCATTAAGTTAGAGCTGACTCACAGCTAACCCTCTAGCAGGTTTTCAGAGGTAATGGATTCTCAAATATGAACTTCATCACCAACTCTCCAAGAAACTGAATCCCTCCATCACTGGCATTGAGTGGGAACTGACTCAGTTGACCATCTGACAAGTTATTAAATCACAGGGAAGGAGATTGCCCAACTTTCTCCCTCAGAGCAGCTGGCAGGTTCCAGCAGCCAGATTTAGGGTTGATTATGCAACTTCCTACCCACTAGGCCACCAGAGCTCAGAACATCAATAGCTTCCTTTTATTGAATCCTTATTATGACTTGCACACAACACACATGTATGGCTTAAGTCTGAAACAAAATGTACATAAATTGTTATGGTTCCATTTTACATGTGAATGAACAAAAGCTCAAATAAATTATGTAATGTGTGCGAGGTCACTCAAACAGTACCCAACTCTGGCTTCTCAAACCCCTTGTTAAGTCTCTTTCCATACTATCACATTGTCTTCGAAGTCCCCTTTGGGCTTGCTTGGCCAACTGTAAATTGAAATGAAGATAAGAAATAGCACAGTAACCCTCCTTCTTAAAACAAAGTAGCTACTACCCTAATACTATGCTTTCCTTTAGAGTAACTATCCAAATGGAACTAGGACAACGCTACAGGGCATCAGTGGCACATTTAAGTGTAAAAGCATGAGCTAGAATTTAAGTCCACTGAAAAATGGGGATGAAAATATCTATAGAAAATCATGTAAAACTAGGTTGGACTTTCAGCTCTGCCACAGGCCAATCCCATCAGGCAGAAAGTACCCTCTGCAACACTATCACCACTATTCCATTGTCATTACTGAACGAAGGCATATATAGAAGCAATTAAAGAAATCATGCCATAGATATTTCCTTAAAACAGCTCTATTAAGATAATGATTATTATTTGCTTTTATCCCTAAAAAAGCTTGGCAGAGTGTGGTCATAATAAGGATAAGGGTGCTACCCATACTCAATTTAAGTGCAAAGGATCCTGCATTCATTTAGGAATAGATGTTCTCATGAAAATGCATTTTCAGCTTAACACTGTCACGGAAATCTCAGCCTATTGATTAAAAGCAAGAATTTCCGCCCCCCCCCCCAACTCATCCAGATTGTTTTGTTTAGTGAGATGAAATTTATAAAAGGTAACTTAATGAGGAGAAAGAGTTAATATAATTTATTCGTCACTGTCATTTACTCCACATTCTTAGCAGACAGGCCTTGGGCACACTGCCTTTTCACGCCATCATTTTCCTGATATGTAACAGGGGCCATTAAGCTAGGTAAGAAGATAAATTGTTAGAGATGATTACGCATGGCTTCAGCAGCCCATGAAATGTACCACGAACAATAAAGATATCTGATGACCTGCCAGGGAGGTGCTTATGCAAATGAGAACATCCAGGCTTATACTTTTGCTTGTTCATCTAAATGTTATCCTGAAATGTGGAGGGGGAAACCTCACTGCCTCAATAGCACCGAAAATAAAAAACTGATTTTGGATTAGGCCATGTTCTAAATGAAAACCCATGAGCAAATGCCTAATTCAGACATAAAAGAATCCAATAATGGGCACAGATCAGCATCAAGCATATTTCCTTCAATACCAATAATTTTATCAGATGGCAGTTATTACTGCTCTTCTGAATTATAGTGTTTATTGTCAAAAATATTTATAATCCTCAGAAGTGAAATATATTTGAAAAGGATGTCATCAGTGTTTACTAGCATCAGACAATAAATCTCTCAGATAGTAAGCAATCTTTCTGACCTAAATTCAACAACCTTCAAGGTTTTTGTCCTCTTTACCTAGTGTTATCATAACAAGAACAACAAAAAGTGGGTGGCTTTCCTTACATTTGAGGAGATCACAAGTCTGAATTCAGGGAATGGTTTTAGGGGAAGATTTTTTTTTGGGGGGGGTGTCTATTTCAGCTTCTCATAGCTCAGAGCAACATTTGGTAATCCTGGGTTTCTGGCTGCATATACAATGTGTTCCTCTTTAAGTACCATCTTCCCCCTAACTGTGTTCCTCTGTTTATTCAGCTCACTTTATTCCTTAAAGTGATTAAGGTAATAAGGATTGAGATATACCTCAAAGGGTTAAGATACACTGAACTTTGGTGTGCTCTTTAACATAACAAAAGACAATCCTTATTTCCAAAGAGTTGGATAATGAATAAGGAAAAATTGATGCCTTTGAGTTATGGTGTTGAAGAAGAGTACTGAATATCCCATGGACTGCAAAAATAATCAATAGATATGTCTTGGAGAAAGCGCAGCCAGAGTGCACCTCGGAGGCAAAGATGACAAAGCTTTGTCTCACATACTTTGAGCATGTTGTGAGAAGAGAGAGGTTATCATTCCTTGGAGGAGGTCATCATGCTTAGAAAGACAGAGTTGGAGAAAGAGAACAACACCTTCAACCAGATGAATTGATACAGTGACTGCAGCAAAGGACTCGAGAGTGTCAGAGATGATGGGGATGGCACAGGACAAGGCTCAGTTTTGCTGTTCATAAGGTCCCTCGACATAACACCACCTAACTACAATTCCAAAGAGGATCACAATCCACAGGTCCTGGGGTCATCTGTGTTTGGACTTCAAGGTTGTGGGAGGAAAAACACTATTCAATCCAGAAAAGAGTCCATAAGCATTAAGGCTAAAAGAGATTGAGGTGACTAACAAAATCTCACAGTAAACTCCCTGTAGAAACAGGAACTCAGCAATTATCTTAATGCCAAGCCTCTTCTTCTCATGCTGATAACAGTGTAATCTCGTATACCTGTTTGGGGCTTTGGAGTTAGGGATGATTCTATCCATAAAATAGTTGATATGTGGTCTTTACCACAGACAATCTCTCTGTACCTCCGTCTCACTGTCTATAAAATGAGTATGATAATAGCATTTATCTCAAAGAATAATCTTAAAGATCTAAACAAAACACACGTGTTCTTTCCATACTTCCTGGTAGATAATTAAGAGCCTCAATTAACAAATGACAATTATTATTGGGCATGGTATCCATTTGCCCACCTAATATCACCACTTGGATCTCAAAAGTTACACGTTCAAAAATTGTCATTTTTGCACACAAAGTTGCTCCCTCCGTATTCTCTATTTCCATAAGTGGGAATTTCCATTCTTTCTGTTGCTTGAGTCAGAAAACTTAGAGTCTTCCTTGGAGCTACTTTATTTAATTTCCCATATATTCCATAAAATACTGTCAGTTCCATCTTCAAAATGTATTTATTCATAGCTCAACCACTTCTCAATATCTCTAGCTGCTCCCTAGTTCAAGCCCCTAGAGTTCATGACTTGAATTATAGCTCTCATCTTTCCAGTGAGCTTCCGGTTTTCCTCCCATACCTGTTCTACAGCATTGCTAAAAATCACACACTATCACTCTTCTGCTCCAAACCTTTATGCTTTCACATCCCACTCAGTAAAAAGTACTTAACGTCAAACATAAAAACCAACAAAACATTATTCTCAGTGGAGATAATTGAGAATACTCTTGAGAACACAAACAAAAAGGATATCCTTCATTAACACTCTTATTCAATATTGTACTGGAAGTCCTTGCTAGAGCAATAAGGGGAAAAAGGAAGCTAAAAGGAATCTAGATATGGTGAGGATAAAGTGAAACTATCCTTTTTTGCAGGAAGGTCTGATATTGATAAGGAGTTGCCCTGCCAACCCAAAAGCATGCAGTATGAATTGACCAGTTGCTTCAAGGGAGAAAGATGAGCAATCTCTTCTCGTGGGATTTAGAGCCCCTGAAAATCCACTAAAAGGTTACCTGTTAATTGGTTCCAACTCATCAGCACACAACAACATCCTTAGGACATGTTTCTATAAAAAAAAAAAATCTTGTGACTCCACAAAAAAGTTAATGGAACTAATAATACAAGGCTTCAGCAAAGTGGTAAGATACAAGACAAAAACATAAAAATAAAACATAAAAGAATTCATTTATTGCTGTTGAGTCAGAACTGCTGTTCTTAGGTGTCATCGAGTTGCAGATAACTCATAGAGACCCTATGAATGAAAGACCTGAACAATTCTATAACTTTCTTCATTTCTCCAAGTTCATAGAGTTTCCGGAGGCAAGCTATTTCAGAAGTGGATGCCACTCCTGCTTCCAAGCTTGTTTTAATCCAGGAGCTTCACCAAACACTGTCCACCATGGGTAACCATTATCATGTTTGACACATCAGTGTCACAGTGTTCAGCTTCACAGCAACCACAAGTTACCTCTGTATAACAAATGGACAGACTACTGCTATACCACTTAGAAGAATGGTTGACCAAAAACAATTAAAATTAGGCCTGAGGTCCGCAAGTTAAAAACACCTACCTTTGTCTTGGTAGCATAACTTTCTATCCACTTGTTGTTGTTGTTAAATGCCATCAAGTTGTAGACAACTCATAGCAACCCTATGAATGAAAGACCTGAACACTTGTATAACTTTTCTCCAAGTTCATAGAGTTTCTGCAGGCAAGCCATTTCAGAAGTGGATACCATTCCTGCTTCCAAGCTTGTTTTAATCAGGGAGCTCCACCAAGTATTCCCCACCATAGCTGACCTAATTTCGATTTCTAATTCTAAATAACACAGGAGGAGATTATCCATCTTTCTCCCTAGAGCCGCTGGTGGATTCAAATCCCCGGAGAGGAATAGCCTTTGAGTTAGAAGTACAACTCCCTACAGATTATGTCATAAGAGCTCCCAAACGTTGTTAGGTGCCGTCAAGTCGCCTTTGACTCATAGTGACTCTATGTACAACAGCCCTAAACTCTGCTCTGTCCTGTGCCAATCACACTGTTTCTGACACACCACCCCCATTATCCCAGTCACTGAATCAATCCGCCTCATCAAAGGTCTTCCTCTCCTGCAGTGTCC
Source organism: Elephantulus edwardii (assembly GCF_000299155.1). NCBI lineage: Eukaryota > Metazoa > Chordata > Mammalia > Macroscelidea > Macroscelididae > Elephantulus > Elephantulus edwardii. The sequence goes on from NW_006400282.1 coordinate 274,608, forward strand.
CTCCACCCTCTCAAGCATGATGTCTCTTTCCAAGGAATACTTTCTCCTAGCAACATGCCAAAGTATGTGAATTGAAGCTTTGCCACTCTTATCTCCAAGCAGCATCCTGGCTGCACTTTTTCCAGGACATATTTGTTTGTTCTTTTGGCAGCCCATGGGATATTCAGTGTTCTTTTTCCACACCATATCCTAAAAGACTCAATTCTTCTGTCAATTTTATTTATTGTCCAATACTCAGATGCATAGCAAGTGACTGAAAAGATCATGGTCTGAATCTTTAGTCTTCAAACTGATATTGTTGTTCCTAAGTAATTTGGAGAAGTCCCTGACAGCAGACTTGCCCAGTGCAATGTCTCCTGATCTCCTGACTGGTGGAACCAAGGATGTTGAGTGTGGATCCAAGTAAAATGAAATCATTGACAACTTCAATCTTTTCTCCATCTTTCATGATATTGCTTATCAACCCAGTGCCCTCTTTATGTTGAGGTGTGATCCATATTAAAGGCTGTCCTCCTTGATCTTCTGCAGCAAATTTTTCAAATACTCTTCATTTTCAGCAAGGAAAGTTGTGTCATCTTCATAAAGAAGGTTTTTGGGTCTTCCTTCTCTCCTGATGCTGTATTCTTCTTCAAGAAGTTCAATTTCTTAAATAATTTGTTCAGTAGGTATGAAGAAAAGATAAAGTCCTGATGTACATCTTTCCTGATTTTTTTTTGCTGTTGTTAAATTTAGGTTGTTTATTTTTCATTTCAATGAACATCTACAGAGATTTTGGGATTCCATTCATTCATTGTTGCACCCTTCTCCCCGCACAAACCCTTCCCCCCTCCTCCCCCATTTGCTCCTTTCCTTGAAACGCAAAAGAAAAACTCCCTCATTGGTACACAATCCTCCCCCCCCCCGCACCTCCCCAAACCATGCAGTGTTCCTTTCCTCTATCTGGACAACAACTTTTGGGTCTAAGGATAGGTTTCTTATTAAAATAATTAAGTGTTCTGGAATTCTCATTCCTCTCAATGTTAACCAACACTTGTTATGATTCATACAGTCAAATTCCTTTGCATAAATAATAAAACACTAATAGACATCTTCTCATATTCTCTGATTTCAGCCAAGATCTATCTGACATCAGCAATTATATCCCTGGTGCTAAAGCCTCTTCTAAATCTAGCTTGAACTTCTGTCAGTTCTCTGCCAATGTATCATTCTAGCCATTTTTGTATAATCTTTAGCAATGGTCTGCATATATATGATATTGTTCAATAATCTCTCCATTCTGCTGGATTGCTCTTCTTAAGAATGGAACAAATATGAGTCACTTCCAAGCAGTTGACCAAGCAGCTGTCCTCCAAATTTCCTGGCATAAATTGGTGGGCGCATCCAAGGCTGAACCTGTAATTTGAAAGATGACAATTGGTATTACAACAATACCTGGAGTTTTATTTTATTGCCAGTGTTTCGGTGCAATTTGGACTTCCTCCTTCATTTTCATTGGCTCTTGTTCACGTGGTACTTCCTGAATTTTTTCAGTGTCACTCAATTCTTTTTTGGCAGAGTGGTTCTGTGTATTCCATCCAACTTCTTTTTATGCTTTCTGGATCATTAAAGGTATTTCCCATAACTTGCAAACTTTTGTTAAAATTATAATTAAAATATTTTTTAAAAAATATTATTTCCCATAGCATCTCTCACTACTGCAACTCAAGGCTTGAATTTGTCTTTTAGCTTAAGAAATGCCAAGTGAGTTCTTTCCTTTTTATTATCTTACTCCAACTCTTTGCATATTTCATTTTATTTTGCTTTGTCTTCTCAAACTACCCTTTGATAGCTTCTGTTCACCTCTTTAACTTGGGCATTTTGTCCTTTTGTTTTGGCTTCTCAACAGTCTAGTGAAATTACCAGAGTCTCTTCTGACATATATTTTTATTATTTCTCCTTCTTCCATGATTGTAATGACCTTTTGCTCTCTTCATGGATGAGATCTTTTATTTCATCCCATAAGTCACCAAGTCTATGATAATTAGTGTTAAATGGCTCAAGTCTATTCTAGAGATCATTTTTTAACTCAGGTAGGACAGAATCAAGGTCATATTTTGATTCTTGTGGATTTGTTTTCATTTTCTTCAGCTTCTATTTGATCTTGCATGTAAGTAATCGATGGTCTATCCCACACTCCACACCTTGCCTCGTTTTGACTGCAGATATTGAACTTCTTCAGCAATTATTTCCACAGAATCAGCCAATCTGAATCCTGTGCAGTCCATCAGGTGAGATCCATGTGTAAAGATGCCTTTAGTGCTTTTTAAAAACTTATATAGATGGAAAAACATACCATGCTCATAGATATGCATAATTAAAACCATAATAATATCAATGTTACCCAAAGTGGTCTACAGATTCATTGCAATCTCCATCTTAATTCCAACAACATTCTTTGAAGTAATGGAGGGACCCTTAAACATTGGTAACAACATGGATTAAAGAGATCTCTCCTTTATCTAGGTTAAAATAAATTCATAGTAACATTCTCTCTTCTAAATGGAGTCTTCTTGTTGTTGTTGTGTATGGCAGAGTCAGAACAGACCCATAGCTGACCCTCCAGCTGGTTTTCAGAGCAGTTAAGCACATGGGAAGAGATTGCCTATCCTTCTCCAGTGGAGCGGCTGATGGCCTCAAATCACATGCTTTTAGGATTGCAGCATAGCTTCTTCACACTAGGCCATCTAGGAATTGCCATCCTGATAGTCAGCTTTAAACATGCCTGACTTTTTGTTGTTAGGTGTCATCAAGGTGACTAAAACTCATAACAACCCTATAAACTATAGCTCTCAACAATGACCTATCCTGACCCATCCTTATCATCTCTGACACATGTGAGCCCATTGCTACAGCCAATGTGTCACTGAGGATGTTCCTCTCTTTCACTGACCCCATCTCCCGCCTCTCCAACCTTGGTGTTCCTTTCCAAAGAATAGCCCCTCCTAACAACATCCCATACTCATGGTCCTCTGTTGTTCATAGGTTTTTCAGAAGTCTGCTATTTTAGAAGTGGATTGCAAACCACTGTTTTAATCTGAGAGCTCCACTATAGCCTGCCCACCATGGATGACCTTTCTGGCATTTGATACGCCGGTAACACAGCTTTCAGCATCACAGTTACCCCCAAGTTACCTCTGCACAGCAAACTGGTAAACAAGTGCTATACTAATTAGAACAATGATAAGTAAACAAAAATCCAGATAGCCACACTACAAAGTAATTATCATCAATTACTCATGTGTAAGTTCAAAGCAAAGCTGAAAAAAATTAAAACAAGTCCACAATCTTTAGTCTATTCCACATGAACTTAAAAATAATTTTAATAGGTTTGAAGCATTGAACACCAATGATCAAAGACCAGATGAGTTGTGTGAAAACTTTAATCATCCATTAAAAGAGCAAAAGGTCACTACAAAAACAGAGGAGAAATAAAAAACCAAAATGGATGTTAGAAGAGACCATGAAATTTTCACTATAGTATTGAAAAGCCAATACAAAGGGAAGAGATGCTGAAATGAAAGAGGTGAAGGTTTCAAAGGGCAGCTTATGAAGAAAATTAAACTACTATAATGGAATGAGCAGAGATGTAGAATTGGAGAATAAAAGGGGAAGAACTAGATCAGCATTTCTCAAGTTGAAAGAACAGAAAAACAAATTCAAGCCTCAAGTTGCAATACTTAAGTCTACTGTAGGCAAAATCTTGAATGATCCAGGAAACATCAAAAGAAGATGGAGGGAAAACACAGAGCCACTGCACCAAAAAGAACTGGCCAACACTGAAATACTTCAGGAAGTACCATAAGATCAAGAACCAGTGGTAATGAAGGGGAAAGGTTAAGCTGCACTGAAGATGCTGGCAAAAAATAAAGCCCCAAGAATCAACAGGATACCAACTGATATGTTTCAAATGACAGATGCAGCCGGGACATGTTCACCAGTCTATACCAGGAAATTTAGAGGACAATGTCTTGCAAACTGACTAGAAGAGATCCACATTTGTTCCCATTCCCAACAAAGGTGATCTAATAGAATGTAGAGATTACCTAACAATATCATTACTATCACATGCAAGCAAAATACTGCTGAGGATCATTGAAAAATAGCTAGACCAGAGAAAAAAAATCGAAAAATGACTGTAAGACAGGAAATAAAAAGATGTGTCTTTGGAGAAAGTGCAGCCAGAATGTTCCTTAAAGGCATAGATGATAAAGCTTTGTCTTCCATTCTTTGTGCATGTTGCTAGGAGAGTTTATTCCTTGGAGAGTGACATCATTTTTTGAAAGGTAGAGGGATGACAGAGGAGAGAAAGATCCTTAACCAGGTAGACTGACACAGTGTCTGCAGCAATGCCCTTGAGTGGTCAGAGACTGTGAGGAGAGCATAGGATAGGAAAGAGCTCAGATCATAGTGTTCATAGGATCACTAGAAGTTGTACTCAACTCAACGGCACCTAACAACAACATGACAAAGTATGTGAAATGAAGTTTCACCACCCTTGCCTTTAAGGAGCATTTTGGTTGCACTTTCTCTATGACATGTTTGTTTGTTCTTTTGGCAGCTCACGGGATATTCATTACTTTTCTCCGACAGCTCAAAGGCATTGATTCTTTTTCAAAAATCTTTATTCATTGTCCAGCTCTCAGATGCACAGCAAATGATTTAAAAAAACAAAACAAACAAACAAAAAAACCCACCAAAAGCTATGGCTTTATAATCAGGGACATCTTAGTCTCTAAATTGATATCATTGCTCCAAAGTACTACTTTGGTGAGGTCCCTAAGAGTAGACTTGCCCACTGTAGTATGTCTTTTGATTTTATATATAT
>NW_006400282.1:279821-336104 GCF_000299155.1 Elephantulus edwardii
TATATTGCCTGCAAGTATCAACAAAGATGATATGGCTGACACTTTCAATCTTTTTTCATCTATCATTACATTGTCTTTCAGCCCACTGGTGAAAATTTTTGTTTTCTTGATGTTGAGGTGTAATCTATGCTGCAGGCTTGTAGCAAGTGCTTCAAGTCTTCCTCACTTTTAGCAAGCAAGGCTGTGTAATCTGCACAATGCAGGTTATTGAGTCTTCCTCTCATCCTATGGCCACCTTCTTATTTATAAAGTCCAGTTTCTTGAAATAATTGCTCAGTGTACAGACTGAGTGGATATAGAGAAAGAATACATGCCTTATGCACACCTTTCCTGATTTTGAGCCATGCAGTGTTTCCTAGTTCTGTTGAGACAATGGCTTCTTGATCTACATATAGGTTTCACACAAACACAATTAAGTGTTCTGGGATTCTCATTCTTCTGAATGTTAACCATAGTTTGTTATGATTCACACAGTCAAATGCCTTGTCACAGTGAATAAAACACAGATAGACATTCTTCTGATATTCTCTACTTTCAGCCAGGATCCATCTAACATCAATAATGATATCCCTGGTGACATGGCCTCTTCTAAACCCAGCTTGAACCTCTGGCAGTTCTCTGCAGATATACCCTTCTAGCCATTTGTTTAATATGCTTAACCTACAGTCAAGTAGCTTTGATGGTCTAATGGTAAGAAGCTGCACTGCAATCCCAAAGGCACACTGTTCAAATCCACCAGCAATCCTCTCCCATGCAATTTACTGTCTCCGAAAACCCACTGGAAGGTCAGCTATGGGTCGGTTCTGATTTGATGGTACAAAACAACAACAACCACCTATAGTCATATTTAATAATATGTAGAGCATAATTATGATGTAACCCCTATACTATATAGGAAATCTAGAAAGTACCTGGGCTCAAACAAAATCTGAAGTCCTCTCTCTTGTCTCAGTTCATGCACAATATTAATGAAGCCATGCCTTCTGTTCTTCACCTCTGTGTGTCTTTATAGACTTTAGTCACACAAGGCAATGGAACTAAAATTTTTTGGATAAACAATTACAGTAAATATTCACACATACAATCCTGTCAATTTGTGAGTGAAAATATAAGTAGATATATATGCTAAATAGGTGTGAGAGCTTGTTCAGGACTATATACATCCCAGTGCATACATGGGTGTAGTTGTGGAATTTTCTACATACATATTTGTTTGTGGTGCTCCGGTGGCCTAGTGGCAAAAAGGTGCACTGCAATCCTGAAGACATGTGGTTCAAGGCCACCAGAAGCTCCACAGGAGAAAGATGGGCAATTTCCTCCTGTGCAACTCAGAAGTGATTACTTACTTCTGAAAATCCACCAGCGGGTCAGCTATGGGTCAGTTCCAACTTGACAGTACACACAAGAAGATATGTATATCCATACATATATAATAAAGTATATGGGGGCACAACTACAGAAACTTCTTAGACATTGCTAAACACATTGCAAACATTAGGTGAAGGAAATGGGAAGGATCTTTTGTGAAAAACTACGTATTCAAACTTTGTAAATAAGAGTAATATTAAAAAAATTAAAAAGTTAAAAAAATTTAAAGGACCATTTCAAGATCTAAAAAAAAACCAAAACGAAAAAAACCATTGAGTTACAAAGCTTCAATGCAAAGGGCCATAGTCTCTGAGGACTCTCAGATCTGGCATAATAATATATAAAGACAATGTTTATGCCCTACTTTGATGACTAATGGGAAGCTCTCGTGGCTTAGTGGGTAAGAAGTTGTGCTACCCACTTTCAGGTAAGCCCCTTGACTCTACCAACTGCACCACTGGAGGAAGACGGGCAGTCTCCTCTTGTGTGATTTCTAATCTCTGTAAACCTGCTTGAGCATCAGTTCTGAACTGGTTTCTGCTGGACAGCAATGAATGAATGAGTCAATAAGTGGCATCTCAGGTTTCAAAAGCTTGCAACTAGCCTGTATCTAAGATACAGCTCAACATCACGAAGGCAAAGATTCTCACCACTGGGCCAATTAGAAGCACTCTGATGTATGGAGAAGAGACTGAGGCTGTTAACAGTTACAGCTTACTCCTCAGCTCCACAATCAACACTCTTGGCACCAGCAATCAGGAAACAAAAAAGATGAATTGCATTAGGTTAATCTGTTGGCAGTGATATTTTCAGAGTCCTGAAGATAGAAGGAGGAACAGCTGTAAGCAGACATTAGTGACTGGAACATGGAATATAAGAACCATGAATGTAGGAAATCTTGATATTGTTAAGAAGGAAATGAAATGCATAAATATTGACATACTAGGTATTGGAAAAATGAGATAGACAGGCATGGGACATTCTGAGTCAGAGGACCATATGATCTACTATGTTGGAGATGAAGAGAGTTTAAAAAAGAATGATTTCTAGATCCGTCTTGAAATACAATGTTGTAACAAGATAATATCCATACACATACAAGGAAGTCCAGTGAATATCACCATCATTCAAACATAAGCACCAATAACCAGAACCAAAGAGGAGAAATAGAAGATTTTTACCAACTTTTGCAGCCAGAGATTGATCAAACATGCAATCAGGACACATTAATAATAATGGGTGACTGGAATGCAAAAGTTGGGAATAAAGAAGAAGGATCAGCAGTTGGAAAACATGGAATTGGTGACAGAAATGAAACCGGAGATAGAATGATGGAATCTTATACAATCAGCTACTTATTCATTGCAAATACATTTTAAAGAAACACAAACGCAGGCTATACACATGGATTTCACCTGGTGGTATGAATAGAAATCAGATCGATTACATCTGTGGAAAGAACCGCTGGAGAAGCTCAATGTCAGCTGTGAAAACTAAACTAGGCCAGACACTGATTGTGGGGCAGACCACCAACTACTCATAATGCAAGTTCAAGCTGAAGCTGAGAAAAATTAAATCAAGTCCATAGGAACCAAAATTTGACCTTTAATCTATCCAATCCGAAATTTCAAAACCATCTCAGAAAAAAGTTTGAAGACATAATATTAATGAGCAAAGATCAGATAAACTATGGGAGGATATCAAGAATATCATCCAGGAAGAATGCAAAAAGTCACTGCAAAGACAGAGGAGGAAGAAAGACCAAGATGGATGTCAGAAGAAACTCTAAATATTGCACTGGAGCACCAAGAAGCCAAAGCAAAAGGAAGAATCAAGATATTAAGGAGTTGAACAGAAGATTCCAGAGGGCAGCTCAAGAAGACAAAGTAAGATATTACAATAAAATGTGCAAGGAGCTGGAGTCAGAAAATCAAAAGGGCTCAACTTGCTCAGTACTTCTTAAGCTGAAGGAACTGAAGAATAAATTCAGACCTCCAGTTGCAATACTTAAGGATGTTTTGGGCAGAATATTATATTATCCTGGAAGCATTAAAAGAAGATGGAAAGAGTCATTGTACCAAAAGGAATTGGTGGACACAGAAGAATTTCATGAAACAACGTATGAACAAGAGCCTGTGGTGATGAAGGAAGAAGTTCAAGCTGCTATGAAAGAAGTGGCAAAAAACAAGGCCCTAGGAATTGATGGCATATTGATTGACATATTTCAACAAACAGATGCTGCCCTGGATATGCTCACCAAGTTGTGCCAAGAAATATGGAAGACAACCATCTGGCCTACTGACTGGAAGAGATCCCATTCCAAAGATCTGACAGAGTGTGGAAATTATTGAACAGTATTTTTTATATCACATGCAAGCAAGATTCTTCTGAAGATTATCCAAAAATGACTAGAACAGAACATCAACAAAGAACTGCCAGGAGTGCAGGCTGGGTTTAGAAGAGACTGTGGTATTCGGAATATTATACCTAATGTCAAATGGATCTTGGCTTGAAAGCAGAGAGTACCAGAGGAATGTCTGTGTTTCATTGACTATGCAAAGGCATTTGACTGTGTGGATCACAACAAACTGTAGCTGACTCTGAGAAGAATGGGAATCCCAGAACACTTGATTGTGCTTATGCGAACCCTATACTTACACCAGGAGGCAGGTGTCAGACAGAGCAAGGAAACACTGCATGGTTCAAAATTGGGAAGGGTGTGTGTCAATGATGTGTCCTATCTCCATATCTTTTCACTCTATATGCAGAACAAATTATCTGGGAGGCTGGGCTCTATGAGAAGACTCATCAACAATCTGTGTTATGCAGATGACACAACCCTGCTTGCTGAAACTGAGAAGGACCTGAAGCTCTTGCTGCAAAAGGTCATGGACTGAAGCCTTCAATATGGATTGAGGCTCAATGTCAAGAAGACAAAGATTCTCACCACTGGGACTATTGGCAGCATCATGATAGATGACGAAGAGACTGAGATTGTTGACAGCTTCAGTTTGCTTGACTCCACAATCAACACTCTTGTTACCAGCAGCCAGGAAATTAAAAGATTAATTGCATAGGGAAAGACTGCTGTCAGAGACTTTTCCAAAGTACTGGAGAGCAACTGATGTCAGTCTGGAGACTAAGGTGTGTCTGGTACAGGCCATGGTCTTTGCAATTACTTGCTATGCATCAGAAAGCTGGACAATGACTAAGGATGATAGAAGGAAAGTTGATGCCTTTGAGCTTTGGTGCTGGAGAAGAGTATTGAATATTCCATGGACTGCTAGGATAGCAAATTTGTCCTGGAGAGGGTGAAGCCAGGCTGCTCCTTGGAGGCACGGATTCTGAAGCTCCATCTGACATACTTTGGATATGTTGCAAGGCAGGATCAGTCCTTGAAGAGGGACGTCATGTTTGGGAGGGCAGAGGGACGGCGCAGGAGAGGAACACCATCGATGAGATGGATCGATTCCATCACTGGGGAAATGGGGATAGGTGTGTCAGAGACAATAAGATTGGCAAGGGGGGGGGAATTTTTAAAAAATTAAAAACAAAAAAGATTGGCAAGGGATAGAGCAGAGTTTAGGGCTGTTGTACAGAGGGTCACTATGAGTCACAGGTGACTCAACAGCTCATAACAACAACATATGAAGCACACTTTACCCTAAGACCAAAAAATATAGATGATGCTCATCTACCATGATGGATCACTCTGACCACCAGAAACACAAGAGAAGATCTTGGTTAAAATAGGAGAAAAATATAGAACAAAACTAAAATTCATTTAAAAAAGGACCATACTTACTGGTCTGAACTTACTGGAGGAAATCCTAAGACTATTTCACTGGTTGACTCTTCTAATGTGAGACTGAAGTCATTTCCAGAGGTCACTTTTCAACCATAGGTTGGCCTATAAAATAATAATTTGAGAACCTCGACTTTATAGAGAAGAATGTGGCATTAGGATTAGAAGAAAACTCATTAACAACCTGCATTATATAGATAATACCACTTTATTTATTGAAAGTTAAGAGGACGTGAAGCACTTGCTGTAGAAGAACAAAAACTTCAGTCTCCAATATGGATTTTTTTCTAAACATCAAGAAACAGAAATTCTCACCACTGGACCAAAAGACAACATCAAGATAAATGGGGAAGAGAATGAAATTGTCAAAAATTTAATTTTACTTGGATCCAACGCTGACCAGAATATTCAGTATATTCAAGTAATTTTACTTGGATCCATCAAACCAAAAGACACATTGCCAAAAACTTTTCCAAAATGATAATGAGGAATGGTGTCAGTTTAAAGATTAAGGTGTGCCTGATTAAAATAATAGTATTTTCACTTGCTTCCCATGCATCTGAAAGTTGAACAATGAATAAGTATAACCAAAGAAGATGCTTTTGAATTTAATATTGGACCACAGTACTGAATATCCTATGGACTGTCAAAAGAAGAGTAAACCCAAGGTGCTCTTTGTAGGCAAGAATGTTAAAACTTTATCTTACATCCATTGGGCATGTTGTCAAGATGTGCCAGTCCTTGGAAAAAGAAATCATTCTGGCGAAAGTGAAAGGTCATGGAAAGAGAGGAAATCTCTCAATAAAATGAATTGACATAGTGACTATAACAATGAGCTTGAGCTTATCAGAGCTTGTGAAGACGGCTTAGAATAGGGCAAGGTCCAAATCTGTTGTTCATAGGGTCACTATCACAGTCAATTTGACAACACCTAACAACAACAAGGGCAGAAATGAGATCATTGACAGAGATTAAAATCAATGGCATAGAAAAACAGATGTATGAATCATTTAATCAACTAGTTTACCCTGTAAACTTTCACTTAATGCATAATTATTGTTGCTGTCCACTGCTGTCAAGTCAGAACTGACTCACAGATGACCTTCTGGTGAGTTTTCAGAGGCAGTAAACCTCACAGAAGATTCAAATCAGATGTCTTTGGGGTGGCAACACAACTCCATAACAGAAAGCCATCTGCATAGAGATGTTTCATGAAGTTTAGGGTTTAAAGGCAAAACGAAATAACACAAATTCCGTTTATAAGTTCATGCTAATAAGTTACTTTGGAGGGACTTTATCAATCAATCAAACTACTTATTTTACAAATGAGAGGAGTCCTTGGGTAGTACTCAGCTGCTAACTGTGAAGCTAGAGGTCCCAATCCCCTCAGAAGTATCTTGGAAAAAAGTCTGGGCGTCTACATCCAAAAGCATCAACCATTGAAAATCCTGTGAATCACAGTTTTACTCTGAAACAAATGAAGTCACCATGAGTTAGAATCAATTCTACAGCAATGGGCTGTAGAGTTATAAGTATTCTAACTTTGTTATATCATTTCTCTGTAAAATCTAGTTTCCACATAAAATAAACTTTCCTTGAAAAGTAACTAGTTTTGTTTAGTAACTAGTTTTGCTCTCTCAGTCATGGTGCTTACAGATGTGTGACCTTATTACTGAGAAAGCAACTGTTTGCCCAATTCTGATTAATGCTCTGAAGGAAAATCATAGCCAGCCTCCTCCTGTAAAATTAGCAGTCTCTGAAAGTCCACTGGAGAGTCTGCCATGAGTCAATTCTGACTCAACAGCAATAAAAATGAGAATGAAAATGAAATACAGATTAATGATATACAGAAAAATTTACCAAGTATTACTACTTTCTTTAGGTGAAACAAATCTTTTCAAATTCCTGGGCAATGTAAACAGCTAATATGCTCAGCAGGAGTGGCATCCACTTCCTAAACAACTTGCCTCCAGAAACCCTATGAACTTTGATAAATGTTGATCGTTGTCAAGGGGCTTCAGGCCTTTTGTTCACAGGGTCACTATGAGATCTGCTAGACTCAAAGGCAATCAACAACACAATAACAACAGCTAATCAAAAGGCTGGCAGTTCAAGGCCTTCTAAAGACACCTCAGGGAAAGACTCATTTCAAATAATTCAAAGGAGTCACTGAGAACTCTGGATGATACAATTCTACTCAGGCGTACATAGAGTCGCCATGAGTGAGAACTGCAACTTGCGGAGTGAGGTCATTTCACTCATGAGAAACTCGAGATCTAAAACACAAGCCCAAAGTCGCACGGCAAAAGTTAACTGTCAGTGCTCACACAAGGTCTACTGGATCTAAGTTTACTGTACTTATCCCTACTTTCTTCAGAGTTTGAAACTTGTAGTCCCAATTCAAATTTAATAATTTATTACAAACGTATGTAAGGTCAGGTCTGGACACAACTACAACTGACTGACTAAAGATTGTTGTTGTTGTTGTTATGTGCTGTCGAGTCGTCTGTGACTCATAGCGACCCTATGTACAACAGCCCTAAACTCCACTCTGTCCTGTGCCAATCGCACTGTCTCTGACACTCCCATCCCAATTATCCCAGTCACTGAATCAATCCACCTCATAGAGGGCCTTCCTCCCTCCACCCTCCCAAGCATGATGTCCCTCTCTAAGGACCGGTCTCTCCTCACAACATGTCCAAAGTATGTTAGACGGAGCCTCAGAATCCTTGCCTCCAAGGAGCCACCTGGTTTTAGCTAATTTTGTTCAGCTGTTGTTATTGTTAGATGCTGTTGAGTACAATTCATAGCCTCCCTATGAAAAAACAGACCTGACCCCTTCCTTAATCCCGTGCCATCTTCATCTCTGACAACTTTGAGCCCACTGCTGCAGTCACTATGTCAGTCCATCTTATTGAGGGTCTTCCTCTGTTTCACTGACCCTCTACCTTTCCAAGCATGACTTCCCTTTCCAAAGAATAGCCTTCCCTAACAACACACCCAAAGCATGTTTGTGAGACAAAGATTCATCATCTTTGCCTCCAAGGAGCACTCTGGCTGCACTTTCTCTAAGGTTTATCTGTTTGTTCTTTTGGCAGTCCTCTTCTCCAACACCACAGCTCAAAGGCATCAATTCTTCTTCCATCATCCTAATTCATTATCCAGCTTTCAGATGTATAGCAAGCGACTGTAACAATTATGGCTTGAATCAGTCACATCTTAGCCATCAAACTGACATCATTGCTTCTTGGTAATTTGGAGAAGGCCTTGACACTAGACTTTCTCAGTGTGGTTTGTCTCTTGACCTCTTGACTGTGGGTACTAAGAGTTGTTGCTCTTAGCTGTTATACTCAAAATCTTGACTTTGGTTTTAAACTTTCTTAAAAGATAGAAAAAGTATATTATTTTAAAACAGAAAGCACTTAACGGTTTAGTGTCCACGTTCCTATCATAACAATAAAACATTTACAATGGTCGGTAGTGAACGGTTTCCTCACAAGAACTTTCTAAGACAGTGCTGTTAGCACCATCTTACAATGAAAGAAAACTAAGACAGGAACAGGCTATAAAACTTGTTACCATTTGCCCATTGTCATGTGCCATGCGTAACAGGCATAGTGTATTCTACCTTAAAACCCCATAGGGCAGAGGAGACCTTCCCCATAAGGTTTCCTATGTTGTGATCTTTATAGGAGTGTAACACCAGGTCTTTTCTCTCAAAAATTTTCAGGTGGAGCCAAACCACTGATTTTTTTGTTTTTTGTTTGTCAGTCAAGCACTAAGCAATCATTGAACTACTGAAGCTACTTAAGAGATTGCCTAGCTAGCAATGGAACTAGTATCTAATATTGGATAATCTATCTCTTGCTTCAAAGTTTAATCAGAATAATCTACTGAATCAAAAAAGTTGTAGTGTTAACATTTTGTGGTGAATTTTGATTGGACTTTATCTGCTCTATAAGTTCATTTTCCTTTTAAAGGCTTTTCTGAAAAAAACATTTTAATATACATTCTAAATATCTGTATGTTTTATAAGAAATCTCAATCAGTTTTACACTCTGATATAAATTACATCATATATTTTTAATTACCAAAGCAAATTTTTAAAATAAAAAAGTATACATAAAACCCTGAAGAAACGCTGATTATCAGGATATCACAACATACATTTTCAAAAATATGGAGATATTAAAAAATTTTCACTCACTTTCTCAGACATCCATTGATGTCAATAATTGGAATGTTCTGAAATAAGGAAAGGAATTTGTTTGGGCATACTCTAAACATTTCTCATAAAAGCACCAAATAATAATTTTTAAAACAAGAGAGGAAATGTCAAAACATGAAATATGTAAGTGGCTGGGCCACAAAAGTTGTCATAAGTCAAAAAACATTCCTTAAAGCTGTTCTCAGATGTAAGAAGTCAAGAGTTCACTGAAAATGAAGATGAATTCAAGCTCACAGCAAATGAGTGAATACTAAATTTGGATAACATGTAACCTTTTCCAAACAGTGCTGAGTAAAGTCATCTTGTTAGTTCCATGCCAACAACAAATTATATTTTATCCAAGCAGTCCTTACATATCTAAAAATGCCTGCATTTAGCATCAAGCTCTTTTAATACCTGTCTAAATGGAATCATACAGAAAACAGTAACTCCAAAGATAAGAAAGGAAATTTAGAAAACAATGAGTTAACGTTAACGAAGGAGGAACAATTTAAAAGAGGGAAAATGATTCCATGATTTAAAGAACATAATAAATGTCATTGATTTGCCTATATGGAAATTGCTAAATTGGTGTAAATTCTGCTTTATGTTTTCATAACAACAAAAATAAATATTTACATAATTTAAAATTCCTAAGGAAAAAAATGTCTCGACAATATATCATTTAAGTTATGAGTCTTTCTTTAAGCTCTTATTTTAAGTTTTATTAAAATACATAATAAATTTAATGTGATCCTATTTAACTCTGTGGGAACTGATACAGAACAGAGGGAGCTAGAAGTGAGGGAAACTCGTGGGAAGAAATAGTCAGGGGCAAAAAGTCAGTAAAGATTCCAGACATCCTCTTAAATTTGTCTATAGAGTCTGCAGTGGAAGCCAAAAATAGAAAATAAAATTACATCCATAATTTATTTCTTTTTTTTATTATTATTGTTATCAACTCTACAACTTTCTAGCTGGAAGGGTGAACTGTATTAGGATTCCACATTTCCAGACAAAATACCGCAGAGATAAGAATAGTTTAGCATTACTTCGGGGGCTTAAATCTTCAACAATAGGAAATGTGCAGGCCAGGGACACAGAAGTCTACAAAAGGACCTCTTTTATCTGGTATCCTGAGGGTTTCAAGACAAGCTCATCCACCTATCTGCCTGTACCTGCAATTCTTCAAAAACAAAGAGAAATAATATGTGAATTTTAAATCTGAGCTTGAATAATATATCATATTGAAAACTACTTGCCGTTTTTCAATTTGTCATGTACATATTTTTAGAGTATATTCTGGGTTGGAATTGGAAACTTATGCCATGAAGAGTTTGGTTTACTTGACATGGCACAGTCACTAGAAAGATATTTATACTAAGAATGTGGAGACTGGAGACTAATTTTCTATCTGCAATTACTAGTGTGTGGACAGAGGACGTTAACTCTGGTGTTCAGTGTACAATCAGAAGACTGGATTCAATGCATATCTCTAATGTCCCTTGTGGTGTTATTGGTCTATGGCACTTTTCCTAGACCAGCAATCTGAAATATGTGAACCACAAATGTGAGCCTCAAAGATTATTTTAACTTTCCTGGTAGTCTTACTAAAAACAATGCTTTACAGAGATTAAATTAGTGTTAAAATATTTTTTAACCCAATCTGGCCATACTAGCATTCCTTCAATAATATATTGTTGTTGTTAGCTGCTACAGAGTTGAGTACAACTCATAGCGACAGCAGATCTGAATCTTGAGCAATCTTCATCATCTCCAATGTCCTTTAGGCCACTGCTTCAATCACTGTGTCAATCCACACATTGAGGATCTTGCTCTCTTTTATTGATACTCCACCTTTTCAAACATGATGTCCCTTTCCAAGAAACAGCCCCACCTAACAACATGCTCAACACACAGGAGACCAAGCTTCACCATCCTTGTCTCCAAGGTGCATTCTGGCTACATTTTCCAAGACATATCTGTTGTTCTTGTGCCAGTTCATGGAATATTTGGTAACTTCTCCAATATCAGAACTCAAAAGCATCAAGTCTTTTTTCATCCTTATTCATTGTCCAGGTCTCAAATACATAGCAAGTGACTGAAAAGACCTTGAATCAGACACTGTTCAGCCCTCACATTGACCCTATTGCTCCCCAATAATTTGGACATGCCCCTGACTACAGACTTTCCCAGTGCAATATGTCTCCTGATCTGCCGATTGCTGGTACAAAGTGTATTGATTGTGGATTCAAATAAGATGAAATTGTTGTTAGTTTCAATCTTTTCTCCATCTATTATGATGTTGTCTATCAGCCCAGTGGAGAGGGCTTTAGTCTTGAATGGAAATTAGCATTCTTTCAATATATAGTCACAAACATTATTTATGAGGGTTGCATTTACTTTTTTGTTCTAAGTTTTAAAATTCAATATGCACTTTATATTTACCTTGTATAGTAACTCAGACTGTCAATTTTTTAAGTTCTCAATGGTCATACATGTCTAATGGATGCCATATTACATAACACATAATTAATGGCATTAACTTTTCTTGCCTAAAGATAAATATACAATAAATCCACCTTCAAAGTGAGAAGCCACTTAGTTTAAAAAGCTCTTCATGGAAATGTTAGCCTCCACAAAACGGATGTAAGAGAAAGGATGATCAATAAAGAAATAGGGTCATCTTAAATATCTAAACCTGTTGTTCTTTGCCATCAAGTCGTAATTATACCACAAGTGACTCTCCAGCAGCCTTTCAGAGGCAGTAAATCACATGGGAGGAGATTGCCTATCCTTTCTCCACAGGGCACCTGCCTTTGGGACTCCAATTCAGCTTCTTACTACTAGGCCATCACAATATCGAGACCTACTATACCAGAAATAGCACACAATGATGTTGACAAATAGTAATTTATTCCCTGACTTCAGCAATGTGTTTGAATGTGTCAGAGATGGTGAGGAAGGCACAGGAAGGACAGGGTTGAGGCTGGCTGTTCACAGGGTCACTATGAGTAGAACTTGATTTGACAGCATTTAACAAGTGTTTCAGGGGCTAGACATTTTCATTCAGGGCACCATCTCAAAAAGGAGACTGTTCCTCTCTGTTGTTGTTGTTGTTGTTGTTGTTGTTATGTGCTATTGAGTTAAAACTTATTCATAGTTGACCTTCCAATAGGTTTTCACAGACCATAAATTGCATGAGAAGAGACGATCTTTCTCCCATGGAGCAGTTGGTGGGTTTAAACTGAGTGCCTTTGGGCTGGCAGCAAAGCTCCATCCCACCTTTTCTGTCTATTAGCCAGAGCTGTGTGGCCTTTGGGTTACAGACCTTACAAACTATACAACCAGAGCTTCCTTTTAGAGTCAATACAGAGAGAAAAGGAAGCTCTGACTTTGTGCTATGGATGTTATGGCTAGAGAACTGTCCCCTTTTGTGGAGTTAGAGGAAGTCAGGTGTCTTGCGGAGGGTGCATCCAGGGTGCTCCGTAGAGGGATAGATGATGAAACTTAGTCTCACATACTCTGGGCATGTTGCTAGCAGGTGCCAGTCCTTGGAAAGGACATCACGCTCAGAAAAGCAGAGGGCCAGTGAAGAAGCGGCAGACTCTCAGTGAGATGGACTGACACAGTGACTGTACCAATGGACACAAGTGTGGCAGAGATGATGAGGATGGTACAGAGTAAGCCAGGGTTCAGATCCATCTTTCACAGGGTTTTTATGAGTCACAGGTGTCTCGACGACACCCTAATGACAACCACCATCTGAGATCTATAACTCCTCAGGTATCAATGGGTAGATCTCAAGAAGTCCTAAAGCAGATAGATGAATAGTACATCTTTACTTTTACTAACCTCCAGCTCAAATTCCATATTTCGTTCAATTGTTAATAAAGGAAATATACTACAGTAGAATTTAACAGTAGGAAGGGAGCTGTAGTGGCCTAGTGGTAAGAAACTGCTGTAATCTCGAGGGTATGTAGTTCAAATCCAACAGCTGCTCTGAGGAAGAAGCATGGGCAGTCTTCTTTGACGCAATTAAGTGCCTGTAAAAACCCACCAGAGGATCAGCAATGGGTCGATTTTGACTGGACAGTACACAACAGTCATTTTTACAACAATAGAGATTCACAGATATTTTTCTTTCTCACATTTCAGTTGTTTAAATATCTTAGAACAGCACTTCTTCAAATTAAATTAGCTGTTGGATTCATCATTAGGCCTTGTAATTTAGCACATTACTAAAGAAGACCATACCACATCAGAGATTTTGTTTTCCCTTATTGAGATTTGAATGAAAGGTTACAAAGCACATTTATCTTTCATTCAACCATTCATACAAATTTTGTCTATAACATTAATTTCAACTTCTACAATGAAAAATACAGGACAATCCACGAATTTGCATCATTTTTGAGCAGAGGTCAAAACTAATCTTCTCTACATTGTTCCAATTTTAGCAAACACACTGTCAAATCGAGCACTATTATCATCTTTTTTAAAACTATTTTTACAACTGTATTTCAATAAAATTGGTTTCTTTTATGATTATGTTTAAGGGGTTTGGGGGTGGTTTGTGGTGGGTGTTTTTTTACTACTTTAAAATGTTCTTAGAATGAGGGCTATCAATTTGATAAGACTGTAAAAATGGATCCATGGCAAAATGCACTTCATGGGAAAAGCCTGCATTTCTAAATGACCCTCCCTCTCTACCACCTGCTGGTCACACTGTGGTGATTTTTATGTTGCTGAGTCGCAGGCCGAGTCGACGGCACATGACAACAACACATGATGAAGATCTCCACTGGTATAGTCTGTAGCATACTGAGATGGGCAGTCTCCTCCCCCACTAAGATTTACAGCCTCAGAAGCCTGACAGTGCTGCTGTGAGTCGAAACCAACTGTATAGCAGTGAGTTTGAGTTTGAGTGTAGCACTGGAAGTTATGTCACCAGGATCCAGCCACCAGGATCACCAAGAATCATCAACATTTAGCAGAGTGTCCTTAACGTGGAGAAATTAAGAAGAGAGATTTGACAATTTATTAAAAAAGAAAAATAGAATATTACAATAGAGTATTACTCAACAGAGTGCTGGGAGATGAGTCTCTTACACTGAAAGCCACTAAAAGTTCCAAGTAGCCACAACGGTGGACCTGAGCATACAAACCCTCGTGAAGATGGTGCAAGGCTGGCCAACATCCTTCTCAGCTGCACATAGGTCACTATGAATCCACTCCAACTGGACAGCAACTAACAACAATCTTTCCTATCCCTCTCTTCCACCAAATCATTTTGGATCATGTAATGAATGAGAACTAAATGTAGCCACTGAGCTTTGGTGATGAAGGAGTCATTTCATTATGACCAATGTACAGCTCTGGTGGTCTAGTGGTAAGGAGTTGTGCTTCCAACCCAAACACAGGTAGTTCCAAACTACCAGCTTCCCCACGAAAGAAAGATGGGCCATCTCCTTCCACGTGATTTAAAGTCTCTCAAAACATGCTGGAGGGTCAATGATGAGTCAGTTTAACATAACAACATTGTACAACTGAAACCTGACTTCACACACTGTCAGTTAATCAGTACTGTAGCCAGACTACATATACTGAAAAGAGGGTATTGGCAGTGGTGTGAGGGTAAACCAGGTCTCTAAAATAACAAGACAAGCTCCCCACAGGTGACTTCTAGCCGCCAACAGAACTCTAGGTTGTTGCTTGTCTTTTATATGTCATCAAGTAGAAACCGACTCATACTTGACCCTCCAGCAGGTTTTCAGAAGCTGTAAATTTCTGATGAGGAGATTGCCCATCTTTCTCCCAAGGAGCAGGCAGGAGATTCAAACTTCCTGTTTTTGTGTTGGCAGTGCAACTCCTTACCACTAGGCCACCAGGGATCCCTCTGAGTTGGGACGGCATGTAGAAATATAGTCTCTTTTCTGCCAACCAAAAAAGAGCTGATCCATGACACAGCATTTGGAATGGGCTCTCCCCTCTGATGACACCCAGGAAGGTCTCCTGCTACTGCCTCTCTCAGGTTTAAGAGCAGAGCTGAGTACAGAATCTGGAGAATAATTACTTAAGGGCTTCTACTTAAACGATATTGTCTGATTTCTTCATAATGAATAAATAAAGTAGAATACCTCTGATGCAGTAATTTGTAAATTCAACAAGCTGTTGAAAAAAGAATCTAATTAGTATTAATTACAATACTAGAGTGTCCCGACACATTATAATACCATTGCTTCTGTAGCGGCATTGTGTTTAAACACTCTGAAACATTAATTAGTCTACAGAACAAATGTGTAAGATAGGTATTATTCGGCAGTGTGTGAAAGCCAATTATTTACTCTGGGAAGGCCTGCTGCAGTTACTGATAGTGAAAACAAACTGATTAGCATAACAGTAGGATTGGTAAATCTGAGAATTCTATTACCTTCATTTCAGATTCCTTTTACTTCACTGGGAAGGACTGCTGTCCTCATTTTACATGCAAGAAATCACAGTCAGCCAACTGACAGGACCAAAACCGAGAGAATTCAGCTTCTGAATTAATGGGGGCTCAGACGACTATCCTGACTGGTTTCAAATTTCAGCTATTTATTAACCATAATGTGCTCCTCTGGCACAGTGGCTAGAGTGCACAGCTGTTGACTCCAAGGTCGACAGTTCAAACCCACCGGACTACCCAGGAGGAGTAAGGTAAGGCAGTTTTGCTTCTCTAATGATTTCCAGCCTTGGAAACCTTAAGGGATATGTGCACTCTGTTCCACTGGGTCACTTGACAGCAATAGGTTTGCTGTAGTTTATCCCTCATTTTAAAAGATATCACTTTATTGACATTTTTTAAGTGAACTACTATGACATGTTGCCAGGAGGGATCAGTCCTTGTAAAAGGATGTCATGCTTGGGAGGGTGGAGGGGCAGCACAGGAGAGGAAGACCCTCTACGAGGTGGATTGATTCAGTGACTGGGATAATCAGGGTAGGTGGGTCAGAGGCAATGCGATTGGCACAGGACAGAGCAGGGTTTAGAACTGTTGTACACAGGGTTGCTATGAGTCGCAGGTGTCTTGACGACACATAACAACAACAACTATACTGCTTTCCTTATTTGTAAGTTGCATGTTATTTTTTGCTAACAAGTAGAATAATTTTTCATTTCTAATTTTACTTGTATATTCTACCATCTCATGCACCAAAAACATTTACTTCCAAAAAAGCGAACTAAAAAAGGAGAGTCATGAAGGCTGCCTAATGATGAACAAAGTTAATGCCATAAAATTGTGCATGTAAAAACTGTTGGATTGACAAATGTTTACACACACACACAAGTGTCTTTCCTGCTGTCCACAAGCAGAGTATTGGTATGCAAACTTTCTAAAAAAAAAAAGGGCATAAAGCAAAGAAGAAATTAACATTAATTCATTTATGTGAGAAAAAGTTTAGAGTGAGTGATCCCAGACACTAAAAACAAACAACTAAATCAGATCAAATAACAAAGAGAACTTAAGCTACCACTAACAGTATTCATAGATCAAAGTAATGGAAGTTTGATACTGAGATGGTGAGTGTACTTCCTGGTGATGCCATCCTCACTGCTTGGGATGCACTCTGCCTCTCTTACTGCTCATAGCAAAACAGCTCCATTAGTTTCATATTGTTGGTATTTTTAAGATCTTTTGATTTCTTACAGCTAGGAAAATGGGAATCTCAGCACACTTGATTATGCTTATATGAAACCTATACTCAGACCAAGAAGCAGTCCTCAGAATAGAGCAAGGAAACAGTAAATGGTTCAAAATAAGGAAAGGAGTGTGTCAGAGACGCATCCTGTCCTCATACCTTTTCAATCTGTATGGAGAACAGATCGTTCGGGAGGCCAGGCTTTATGAAGAGGACCAAAAAAAAAAAAAAGATTGGAAGAAGAGTTATTAACAACCTTCATTATGCAGAAGACACAACCTTTATTTCTGAAACTGAAGACCTGAAGCACTTGCTGCAAAAAGTCAAGGACGGTAGTTTTCAATATGGATTGAAGATTAACATCAAGAAGACAAAGATTCTCACCACTGGGCCAATTGGCAGCATTATATTAGATGGAGAAAAGATTAAGGTTCTTAGCAATTACAGCTTGCTCAAATTCACAATCAACACTCTTAGCACCAGCAGTCAGGAAATCAAAAGATGAACCACACTGGGAAAATCTTCTGTCATGGACCTCTCCAGAGCGCTGAAGAGCAACGATGTCAGTCTAGATACAAAGGTGCACCTAATCCAGGCCATGGTCTTCTCAATTACTTGTTACACTTCAGAGAATTGGACAATAACTAAGGATGACAGAAGAATAATAGATGCCTTTGAGTTGTGGTGCTGATGAAGTCTTGAACATACCATGGACTGCCAAGAAAACAAATCAGTCTGTCTTGGAGAGAGTGAAACCAAGTCTCTCCTTGCAGGCTAGGATTTTGAAGCTCTGCCTCACTTTGGACACATGTCCAGGAGAGACTGGTCCTTGGAGAAGGACATCATGGTCGGAAGGGTGGACGGACAGTGCAGAGAGGAAGACCCAGGATCCTGGATGAGATGGATTGATACAATGACTAGGGAAATGGAGGTTGGTGTGTCAAAATTAGTGAGACAGGCTCAGGATAAGGAAGGATTCAGAGTTGCTGTACATAGGTTTGCTATGCACTGCAGGCAACTCAACCAATAATATTCTATGACACGTTTAGAAGCAGGAGTGGCATCCACTTCCTAAACAACATGCCTCTGGAAACTCTATGAACTTTGATAAATGTCGACAGTTGTAGAGGGGCTTCAGGCCTTTTGTTCATAGGGTCGCTATGAGTCATACTCAACTCGAAGGCAATCAAGAACAATAACAAAGGATAATTAAGGACTTTTGTAAAAGCAAACTTGCATAAAATGAAATTTTTGAAAAGCAAGGAATATCTGGATATTTTGGCAAATATTTTTCCAAAAGAATTAGATGAGAAGGCTTAAAAGAAAGGTGAATCACAGGTTAAGAATGTGATTGCATTGTGGGTATTATAATAAAACAAAATACTGTAGAAACTCCAGATCTGTAGTCTTCAATATGGAGTGAAGTTTAATCTTGATAGTAAACTTAGACAAAAGAGTCTCACCACTGGACCAATTGGCAGCACCATTATGGATGGAGACAAGACTGAGGTTGATAAGAATTTCAGCTTGCTCGGCTGCACAATCAACAATCTTAATACCAGCAGTCAGAAAATCAAAAGACAAATTGCATTGGTGAAGTCTGCTGTCAGGGAACTCTCTAAAGTGCTAAAGAGCAATGATGTCAGTCTAGAGACTAAGGTGTTACTGATCTGGGCCATGGTTTTAACAATCACTTGCTATGCATCAGAGAGAAGGGCAATGGCTAAGAATGACAAATGAAGAACTGATATCTTAGAGTTGTGGTGCTAGAGAACAGTATTGAACATACCATGGACAGCTAGGAAAACAAATAAGTCTGTCTTGGAGAGGGTGAAACTAAGTTTCTCCTTGGAGGTAAGGATTTTGAAACTATCTTACATACTTTGGATCCATGGCCAGGAGGGACCAATCAATCCTTGGAGAGAAGGACATCAAGCTCAGAAGGCTGGAGGGATTGTGCAGGAGAGGAAGACACCTGATGAGATAGAGTAACATGATAACTGGGGCAATAGGATTAGGTGTGTCGGAGTCAGTGAGACTGGCTCAGGATAGGGCAGGCTCCAGAGCTGTTGTACATAGGGTCACTATGAGTTGTAGGCAACTCGATACCACATAACAATAAGAAAACAAAATGTGTATAAATAATTGACAGAAAAACCTATTTGGTTTGTAAATGTTCACTCACATCACAACAAATAAAAAAAGAGAAAGGGTTTTTTTTAAAAAAATAGTTAAATCATTTAGAATTAAGATATGAAAGCAAAGGTTTAACAGTATATATCAATTTATAGCAAGGGATAAATTCCAATTCAGGGTCAGAGCCTTTAAAGTGGTAGAATATCTCTTTAGTCACTTTTCAAATCTTATAAAGTTGATTTACCTTACAATTTTTAAAAAGTTCTCTAGACAAAACTTGTAATTTCTAGAACATTTGATATCCTATTACCTCTCTGACAAGAACATACCAGGCACTCAATAAATGTTAGGTTTTACTATTGTCATTTGTCAATGAGGAGTTATTACTTTTAATTAAGAGCTGACATCTCAGAAGATATGCACATGATTTGGGCACACTTTAAAATTCTTACTTTATGTATAAGCACTGTATTATATTAATGGTATTCATTTAAACCTCTGATGTGACCAAGCCTTTTTAAATATTTATGCTCCAGATATTATACATTGGCTTGCCACTGCTGTTATGAAAATGTATCTTTATTCTAGCTTGAAGCCTGTGTGTCTTTTGTTTAGGCAATTATTCAGACATATCCATCTAACACATTCTGCATGACTCTCATAGGAAAACATTTTTTTAAACAAACACATCGAGTCCAAATTTGGAAAAATTCTGGATTCTTCTGAACCTTTTATGGAAACTGTCACTTGCCCTGTGTTAGTTCTAAAGGTAATGGCACAGGACCACTACTCACAGTGTCTTGCAAAAAGCATCTACAGTTTCCTTTCACTTCTCAATTGACTCTGCTCGTCTGCCCTAGCCCCTGACCCAACTCCAGAGCTCCCTGTACACTTTCAAGTGTTTGCAGTTCCTCTCCCACATCTACCAAAAGTGTGGAAAGTGGGTGAGTACAGCTGAAGTCTTCCCAGATGATCCAACAGGCTTCCAAAAGTCAACAGTCATATTCCTCTTTCCTAAAGCCTGGAAACTAGAATTCTTTTTCATGGCTGCTGCTTCTCTCCTGACTGTTTTCCTCTATTTTAGGATTTGGTGGTGGTGGTGGTTATCATCAGGTTGTCTCTGACTCATGATGACCCTACATGAAAGAGAACAAAACAGGGCCCTGTCCGGTGCCATCCTCATGATAACTGGCATGTTTAGATCCTGGAGGGACACACAGATTTTCACTAGCTAACTTTCAGAAATAGACTGCTATAAATTACTTCCTAATCTGTCTTAGTTTAGATAGTACCTGAAACTTGTCCACTATAGGAAGCCTTGCTGGTTTATGTCAGTGGCATAGCTCCCAACATCATAGCCACCACAGAACCATAAACCAACAGACGTTACCATATGGAGTGTATTTATTAGAACTGTTCCAACATTCCTTTTTGCTAATTTCACCATCTTTATAATACTGGGTCTGTTTCTAAAGATTCATATTCTCTCTCTCTCTCTCTCTCTCTCTCTCTGTATGTGTGTGTGTGTCTTTCTCTCTCTCTCTCTCTCTGTGTCTTTCTCTCTCACTCTACTCCCTCCCACCCCCCATTTCCCTTCTAGTTATGAGTCAGGGATATCTAATGACAAAGTCAGAAGGGAGATGTGCTGCAAAATCAAAGGCCACATCTTTCTGAGAGTTCCAATTCACCAGGGGCTCTGAAGGAGAAGGATGAGCAATCTCCAACTTGATTTGCAGCCTCAGGGAAGCTGCTGAAAACTCAGCTCTGTTTCAGTTTCAACTCAGCAGCAATTAATGAGAGAGTGATGGATCCTATTTCTCTGTCTTAATTTGGCTGGCAATCTTTTACTCAATGCCAGATATTATAAATTTTATATTGTTGAAGGTATAATTTATTGTATCCCTACAATGAATGTTGGACTTTGTTCCGGCACACAGTTAAATTACTTGAGAGCTTTATCTTCTTAAGGCTTGCTTTAAAATTTTTCATTAAAAACAATTCATAGCAGCCTTTTTACTCTAGGGCTAATTTCTGCTTATTACAACTGAGGTCTCTACCTAATCAGTGTCCTGTGTATCACAAAGTCTTTCTACTTTGAATTATGAAACAGTAAACTATTCTAAACATTATGTGAATTCCAGAAAGTGCCTCTTCTGTTCCTCCCAGGTACATTATATGTGTTCAGCTAATCAATCAAAAAGCTAGTTGATTACAGAAAGCAGCCAGAAGAAAAGATGATCCACACTGGAAAGTAGGAGGTAGATTGTTGCAACCAGTTGGTTTGCTTTGGGCTGGACATTGACTGTAGATGCAGATGCTCAAAGTTTCCAACTTGGGCAGAGGATCCTTCAGCAAAAGGGACATACTTATTCCCCCTGAGTACTAGTTTGATAGGGATGCGCAAATCAGAAATTGGCTATCTAAAAGGAGGATATTAGGGCATGAGGCATGAGGTAGCTAGCTTACACGCTTTCACAAAAATAGTTATTAGAAAGATGATTGTAAAGGGGGGAAACTGCCACAATATAAAAGAGCAAAATAATGTAAGTGAAAGAGCAAAAACCACAACGTCCATGCATGAAACATAATGCATATGAGTAAAAAAAATTCATAATGTTTTAAAGTTAGTTGTTTAAATCCACCAGTTGCTCTTTGGAGAAACATAGGCAGTCTCCTCCTGTTAAGATCTGCAGCCTCAGAAACTCGATAGAGGGTAACTATGAGTCAAAGTTTGATTTGACAGCAGTGGGTTTTCTCTATCTTCTGGAGGTTCACCCCATGCATAGGTGAGCAATAGAAGGTAAAGATTCAGGGGCCACTCTGTGCTGTCCCTGGACGGTGCAAACAGTTGACATGTTCCCATGCTAACCAAGAGGTGGGCAGCTTGGGTCTACCCAGGACCACCTCAGAAAGTCGGTCAATGAAAGCCCTCTGGAGCTCCATTCTACTCCGACATACACGAGACCATCTCGAGTTGGAATGGCAATCTGGTACTGCTAATCTCCAGATTTCTCTGTGCAGGTCCTTCCTCTCCTCCACTCCAGTTGCAAATTCCAACAGCCATGGCCTCCTCAAACTCTCATCTTTGCCTCCTGAAGTCAGTGAGACAAGTGAGCATTGTTTGGATTTCTAGCAGTAAGGAGCTATACAGCCAACCTAAAGGCACATGGTTTGAATCCACTAGCTACTCTGCAGGGGGAAAAAATGAGCAATCTCCTCTCATGGAATTTACTGCCTCTGAAAACCCACTGGAGGGTCAACTACCAGTCCATTTTGACTCAGTGGTATACAACAACAACCTTATATATTCATTGTCTAGAAACTACCTCCTGGTACTTACATGATAGGGAGGCAATTTAGCACTCACTTCGTAAATATCTCTCCTTATGGGTATCTTGTGCTGCCTGGTTTCCAATACCTGAAAAGAGCTATTGCATATCTTTTGTCCCCTTCCTAGTATTATGGTAGAAGGGCAGTTCTCATAACATTTTATTCCTTTGTGCGTGAAAGTGGACATTTTCTGAAACACAAATATTTTTCTTTTTTTTAATTAATTTTAATGAAAGTTTATAGAGACTTTGGATTTCCATTCATTGTTGCACTTTTCTCCCTGCCCAACCTCCCCCACCCCCGTTTGCTCTTCTCTTTGAAAAGTAAAAGAAAAAGTCTTTCGTAGTTATACAATCCCTCTCCCCAAGTCCACTCCACTATGCAGCCTTCACAAAGTAGCAATTTCACAGAGTTCCTCAAGATTCCTATGAGAAGGCCCTTCTCGCTATCTCCCCATTTTCTTCTCTAGTACCCTCCACATTTAAGGTTTTTTATTCACTCAGGATGAAACGTTCAATCTGAAGAGGATAAAATTGATGAATGGGACATCTAAAGATTAAATCTCTGTGTTCATCAAAAACTTTTTCCAACACGATGAAAAGAAAATCTACTGACTGGGAACATTTGGCAATACCATCTCAGGCAAGGGTCACATAACAAAAGTTTACAGAATACTCCTGAGCCTCCACAATAAAAAGACTGATAACCCAATGACAAGATGGGCAAAAGACATGGAAAGGCTTCACAGAGGAAATATTGGATAGCCAACAGACACATGAAGAAATGCTCAAAATCACTGGCAATAAGACAGACGCAAATCAAGACCACAATGAGATACCATCTCTCTCTAGTAGCAGTGGCAAAGTTTAACAGGACAACTAGTTATAATAAATGTTGGAGAGGATGTGGAGAGATAAGAATTCTTATTCACTGTTGATGGGATTGCAAAATGGTACAACAATTCTGGAAGGCAGTTTGGTGCTTCCTCGAAAAGTTGAACACAGAAATTCCATATGACCCAGCTATTCTACTACTAGGAATATACCCCAAGAAAATTGAGGCACAAACAGAGATCTGTATACCAATGTTCATAGCAGCATTATTCACCATTGCCAAGATCATGGACACAGCCCAGATGTCCAACCACAAATGAATGGATTGAAAAATTGTGGTACACTCATACAATGGAATACTATGTAGCAGCAATCAAGAACAATAATTTAAAACAAAACAAAAAAAAAAAACCCAAACTACATAACTTGGGAGAGACATAATAGCATTATGCTGAGTAAACTAACTCAGTCCCATAAGGACAAATACTGCATAAGACCATTATTGTAAAAATAGAAGGATAACTAGTAAAATATGTATGGGGATGCAAGAGAGGAAAGGGTGGGAGCAGAGGGGGAGGATGGGTAGGGTAAAAAAACCACAGGGTTGCACAGTTTGGTGGGTGGAGGGAGGAAATGAAGGCAATGGGAAAGATCCAGGGAGATCTGAAAAGATTGGGTAATGAAGGGTAAGGTCCAATGGTGACTGATTTTATAGAACACAATGCATGGGAATGATTGTATGATACATCATCTGAATGAAGAATAATGTGAAACACAATGCATATGAACTTTGTGAACAAATTAATACAAAAACAAATGAACAAACAAAAAAGTAAACTGGGGAGGAGGGAGGAAAATGTGCAATAATGAATGAATGAAAATGCCAAATTTTCTGTAAACTTTCTTTAAAATCACAAGGCGGGGGTAGAAAATCCACTGGAGGAGGGTCAGCTGTGAATCAGTTCTGACTTGATGATACAACAACTAGGTCGAGACTTGGGGAAGAAGTAGTGGGAAGGAAAGCCATTTTTCATTAAGACCAAGGCCCTGAGCAATCCAGTACATCAGCAACAGAGTGGATAGTTTTCTTTCATCATTGTCTATGACTGTTTATCAATGGATTATAAATCTGAAAGGCAAAAGGGAGATATTATTAACTAACCCCTCAAACCTCAAATCTGACATCCTTTTAAGTAAACCAGTATAAAACAAAAATTTTATGTTAAAATAAAATCTGACATCCTCAATCCTAACATATAACCCTGAGGGGATGCCTCCTAGCTGAAAAAGGGTCCAATTTTGCAACCTTTAAGAACATGTTTTGGCAGTACAATCCCACACTCACTGTCCATATGAAGAAGGATCTAGATCTAGTGCCTTTTTAATCACTCCTTCAGCATATAGCAAGCTGTTCTTCCGCTGTATAACCTATAAAAACGTCAGTTCATGAAGTTAGATGCTGCTGGAGAAAATCACAGATGAGGGCACAAAGTCATGACTACCCAATATTCAATGGTTCCTCAACCTACCTCAGCGAGGATTTGCTCGTTGGCTTGCTCCTAGGCTCCAAAACAATTCTTTCACATTTCCTCTCCTCTTACTCTCAGTCAATCTTCCCCATCTTGCCCCCTGTTTAACTGATAACCTTGCCTCCCACTTGACTGGGGGGTAAAAAAGGCATTCAAAAGGGACCTCCTCTAGTTCGCACCACCAAATCTGTACTTCCTTCTTTCCTGTGACCACAAAGAAAGCATCCTTCTCCTCATCAAAGACCAGTCCCTTCACAAAGCTCTAGATCTCATCTCTTGCTCTCCCATGGACCACTATTGTCCCCTTGCTTTTCCACAGATCAGCTTTATGCTTCCTACAACCAGTACTTTCTCCTTAAAAGAAAATAATAGCACAGCTCCTCACTTTCTCATTCCTCCTGTTCCCTACTCCCAGCTAAGCTTCTCAAAAGACCTGTGTATGCACTAATTCCACTTTATCTTCAATTTATTCATTTTATTTAATTACTTTGATTTTACATTATTTAATTGCTTTAATTCTTTAAATAAAAAGTCATTTCAAAGATTGCTAAAATTAACTTTCATTTTTATCATGTTAATACATACACAGAATTAAATAAATAGTATGAAAAGGTCTATTCAGGTTAAAAGATGGGACAGACTGCTTCTGTAAGGATTTACCACTTTGGAAAACCTATGGGGAAATTATAGTCTGTCCTACAGGATATCTATGAGTTAGAATGAAGTCAATGAGTTAGAATGAAATCAAAGCAGTGGATTTAGTTTGGGGATGAAAAGGTCCACAATGAAAGTTACAGTCTGTGGCTGTTACCTCCCTCATAGCTTTGTTGTTGTTGTTATGTGCCATGGAGTCACTTGCAACTCATAGCGACCCTATGTTCAAGAGCCCTAAATGTCGCTCTATCCTGTGCCAACCTCTCCATCTCAGACACACTCATTCCCACCACCCCAATCACAGAATCGATCCATCTCATCGAGGGTCTTCCTCTCCTGCACCGTCCCTCCACTCACCCAAACATGATGTGCCTCTCCAAGGACCTTGCAACATGCCCACTGTATGTCAGATGAAGCTTCAGAATCCTTGACTCCAAGGAGCACTCCGGATTCACTCTCTCCAGGACAAACTTGTTTGTTCTCCTAGCAGTCCATGGTATATTCAACACTCTTCTCCAACATCACAGCTCAAAGGTACCAAATTCTCTTTCTATCATCCCTATTCACTGTCCAACTCTCCGATGCATAGCACGTAATTGTGAAGACCATAAGCTGGATCAGGCACAACTTAGTCTCCATCCAGACATCATTGCTCTTCAGTACTCTTGAGAGGTCCCTCACAGATGACTTTCCCAATGCAATTCGTCTCTTGATTTCTTGGCTGCTGGTACCAAGAGTGTTGACTGTGGAGCCAAGTAAACAAAAACATAACTATCTCAATCTCTTCACCATCCATACTGATGCTGCCAATTGGCCCAGTGATGAGAATCTTTGTTTCCTTGATGTTGAGCTTCAAATCTGTATTGAAGGCTGCAGTCCTTGACCTTCTGAAACAAGTGTTTCAGGTCCTCCTCAGTTTCATCAAACAGGGTTGTGTCATCTGCATAACGCAGGTTGTTAATGACTCTTCCACCAATCCTGATGCCACATTCCTCCTTGTACAGCCCAGAGTCTTGGATGATCTGTTCTGCATACAGATTGAAAAGGTATGGAGACAAAATACATCCCTAATGGACCCCCTTCTTTATTTTGAACCATGTAGTGTCTCCTTGCTCTGTTCTGATGGCTGCCTCTTGGTCCAAGTATAGGTTTTGCATTAGCACAATCAAATGTTCTAGGATTCCCATTCTTCTCAGAGTCAGCCATAGCTTGTTGTGGTCCACACAATCAAAAGCCTTTGCAAAGTCAATGAAGCACAGATAGACAGTCTTCTGGCATTCTCTGCTTTCAGCCAAGATCCATCTAACATTAGCTATAATACCCCTAGTACCACAACCTCTTCTAAATCCAGCCTGCACATCTGGCAGTTCTCTGTTGACATACTGCTCCAATAATTTTTGGATCATCTTCAGCAGAATCTTGCTTGCATGTGATGTTAATGATATTGTGTACTGGAGTTACATTTTTTTCAAGATTTTTTTTTTTGCTATTCCACAGCTTATTCCATCTAGACAAAGGCCCGATTCCCACTATTAGTAGTATTTTCTTCTCCTCTAGCAAGTTTTAAAGAGAAAACAAAGAGGCTGGCTAGAAACTCACAGAGAAAAAGGTATAAAAATGAGTACTAATATGGACTTTACTCTTTAAAGAATGTTAACAGCATTATTGTCTTCAGAAGAGGGCGTCTTAGAAATATTAACATCAGACATGTCTTCTTCAACAGGAATTGCAAGTACGTCATCTTTTACTCTGTGCTTGGCCTTTTCTGTCTCTTCCAGCTCCACTTTAAGGCGATCACATTCATGATCCTCATTACAGAGGCCAGGCTGCTGCTGCTTCTTCTTCCATAGCACTGTAAAGAATATCACACTGACCAGTAAGAGGGTAACAGCAATCCAGACTATGGGATCTTTCAGAGCAGGCCATGGCTCAGACTTCTTTGGACCTCTAACATACAGTTTGGAGAAATAGCACATCTCTATCCACTCCGGTTGGGCGTCGGCGACACAAAGGACACAATGGACACTAAGTTTTGACGTATTAAGAAGTTCAGGGTAATATAAGCTGAGAGACACATTGTAAAGTTCTGTGATATTATCTTGAGATTTCTCCATGGTAGCAGGATACTTGGTAGTTGAGTTTTCTGTTTTGAGCAAAAAATACATTGCCTTAGGTTGTGGGTAGTTTTGTGTAGAAAAGCATGTCAGGTTTATGTCAGACTTGCTGATGAATTAAAATCTTCCTTGAATTCAGGCTGACTGAAGTTAGCCACCACTGACAATTCAATACTCATCGTGTGGCTGGTAATAAATATTTTAGAACTTCTTCAATGGACGAAACACTTGTAATTGCCACTATCCTTGAGTTCAACATTGTGGAGGTGGATGGTCCAATTTTCCTCATCAAACTTATGTGGTGGTCCTTGTACATGGAATTAACATTGTCAGTTTTCCTTTTGCCTTGGTATAGCTCATACACAACTCTATGTTTCCCATGCTGCCAAAATACCACAAGTCCATCCAGGCTTATGTTTTCAGCGTTTATAAAGTTGCACTGCAAATCTGCAGTTTCACCAAAATAAACCAGAGTTTTAATGGAGCTGCAGCACCAGCTACTCCTTGAGAGAAAGACGCGGACTAGTGCATCTGAGGGTTATAATCTTGAAAACTCAATGCAGTAGTTCTATCTTGTATTATTGGGTTAGTATGGGTTGGAATCAATTTAACAGCTGTAGATTTAGGGTTGCTTCTCACAACTGAATGCTTGGGTACTCTTGGAGGAAATGATTCAATTGTTCAGATTGGTGACAAATGTATAATTTCTCATGTCACTTCATGTGACCTCAGTGCTGATTAATTTTTATACATCCTGCTCACCAGCCTTTCCCTTCCTCACAGAAGTCATTTAAAACACATCCTCCTCACAACTCCTTTTGGTTTCCTTTTCCCTTAAATTGTGATTGTTGTCTGCACTCCCAGCTCCTGTTCCTCACTCTCTCTTGAAAAAAACCATTTTTTTCAACATTCTAAGCTATTTTCCTGTGGTTTACTTCTCTGACTCAACTCAGTGGCAACTGGTCTGGCTTCTAAATAAAATGTATATTTAACTCCAAGGTTTCATCAAAATTAAACATTGGTGATCAGTAAGTTAGTACTCTTACAGGACTATGCCAACTTTTATTCAACTTCCTCATCTTCCATGCACCCAGTGTAGTTATTTCATACTATTTGACCAAAACAATACGATTCACATTATCACCAATGATTCACTGAAAAATGGAAAGACGATAAGATGTTATGTGCCTCCACTTGAAAAGCATAGCAATAGTTAGTCTTAAAAAAGATCTAACTTTGAGTCTAACCAATCTTACATCCTTCCATTGTGTAGAAAATACAGAACTGATAAGCTGCACCATGAGAAAAATGCAGTTTGCAAATAAGTCTACATGTCAAACAGCCCCAATCCTCTCAAGTTAAGTTAGAAAGGAAAAGAGATATAAAGCAAATATGTACAGAAATGGGATTTTTTAACAAGGCCATATGAAACTGTAGTATTTTATAAATGCATGTTGTTATTGTTAAATGCCGAAGTCTACTATGACTCATGTTGTTGTTGTTATGTGCCATCAAGTCACCTGTAACTCATAGTGACCCTATGCACAATAGCTCTGAACCCTGCCCTGTCCTGAGCCAGTCTCACTGTCTCTGACACCTGCCCCTCCTATCCCAGTCACTGTGTCATAGCTATCCCATAAAAAAACAGATCAGAACCTTGTCTTATCCTGTGCCATTCTCACATTCTCTGTCATGAGCCCCTCATGAGCCTGTCTCTTTCACTGATGCTCTACCTTTCCCAAGGACTGGACTCTTCTGGTAATATGGCCAAAGTATCCTAGTCCGTTTCGCTATCCTTGCCTTTAAGGAATACCCTGGCTGCACTTCCTTTGGCAGTCCTTCTGGTTTATTCAATATTCTTCTCTAACAATTAAAATTCAAAGACATAGATTCTTCATTGGTCTTCTTTAGCCATTGTCTAACTTTTAGATGCATAAGAACCAATTGATAATATCATGGCTTGGTTCAAGTACACCTAAGTTCTCTATACTGATATCCTTGCTCTTTAACACTTTGGAAAAGTCTTTGACAGCAGATTTTCCCATTGTAATTTTATTTTTTAATTTTGACTGCTGCTACCATGATTGCTGCTTGTAGATCCAAGTAAAAGGACATGATTGACAACGCAATATTTTCTCTGTTTATCATGTTACCTATTGGTCCAATGGTGAGGATTTTTCTTTTCTTGATGTTAAGATGTAATCCATATTAAAGGCTATGCTGCTGCTGTCGTTGTTGTTGTTGTTGCTGTTATGTGCCATTGAGTCACTTGCAACTCATAGCAACCCTATATACAACAGCCCTAAACCCTGCTCTATCCTGTGCCAATCGCACTGTCTCCAACATACCTACCCCCTTAACCCCAGTCACTGAATCAATCTACCTCGTAGAGGGTCTTCTTCCTCTCTTGCACTGTCCCTCCACCCTCCCAAGCATGATGTCTCTTTGATTTTCTTCAGTTAGTGCTTCAAGTCGTCTTCTCATTCAACAAGCAAGATTGTGTCATCTGCAGGTTGTTGAACTTTCTCCAATTCTGATGACAGAGTTAGATGTTAACGTCTAGAAAAAGTGACAAAGTCAGTACTAAAAAAATATCCAAAACTGCAGCTCGGATGGTCTGTCACAGTAGTGCCCCACAACGAGCCATCACACCTCCGTGTAGTCCCTCCTATTGACTCCGGCTGCCCCAGGAACTTACTTAGCTAACAGAAATGTGGTAGAATAACACTGCACTGTTCCAGACCTAGTTTGTAAGCAGCCCTGGAAATTCTGCTTTTGCACTTTTGAAAATCCTACTCAACATTTTATAAGTTGAGCTGTCCTACTAGATAGGCCATGAAGAGAAACCATCTGGAGAGGAAAAAGTCTTCCCAGCTGAGTGCAGCCACCAACCAGCTGAAGGAATGCAGTCTCAGGAATGACCACCAACAAATGGAGAACAGCCCAGCTGAATGCAGTTCAAACTGCAGAAGTGGGAGTAAAGAGTTGTATAAGAGCCACTATCTTTTGGAGAGCTAGACCTCGTGGTATAGTGTTTAAATGGCTATAAGCTAATTGAAAGGTCAGCTGTTCAAATACATGAGAAAGATACAGCAATCCACATCTGAAAATTAACCTGATGCCAAAGGGATCTTTGGCAGTAGTTTATTAGTCAACAATAGCTAACTGGCAAGCAACCACTATATGCTAATGGTTCTTCTGTAACAACACAGGTCTAGGATTGGGATGGGGCACATGAAATCTTTTGGGATTATGAGTGAAGTCCTATTTCCTAACCTGGGTGATGGTTATAAAGCTAACTGACTCACTAAGCTGTGCATTTATTTTGACTGGTTTTCTGAACCTACGTTTCATTTTCAAATTTAAAAACCAATTATGAAAAACAAAAATATCTGCAAGGGTTGACATTGATATATTTACTCTTTGTCCAAGATTCCTTCAGTCTATGGACTTTTCATCCACGCCCCCACCGCCCTGATTCCCAGTAAAAAATAACAAAAACATTTTCCAACAGAGTCAAAAGAAATCCTACTGACTGGAGAAAAAGGTATTTGGCAATACCATCTCAGACAGGGTCTCAACAAGTTTACAGAATCCCACAGGGCCTCCAAAAGAAAAAGACTGATAACACAATTGCAAAATAGAAAAATGCCATGGAAAGACTTTTCACAGAGAAAGACATTAGTATGGCTAATAGACACATGAAGAAATATTCAAAAGCACTGGCAATAGGAGAGAAGCAGATCAAAACCACAATAAATACCGTCTCACTCCAGCAGCAGTAGCAAAGTTTACAAAGACAACAAGCAATAAATGTTTAAGAGGATGTGGAGAAATAGGAACTCTTAACACTTGCTGGGGTTATAAAATGGTATAACCAACCTGGAAGGCAATTTGGCATTTCCTCAAAAAACTGAACATAGAAGTTCCATATGACCCAGCTATTCCACTACTTGGAATATACCCAGAGAAAATTAAAACTGAGGCACAGAGTTTTTCACACGAATGTTCACAGCAGCATTATTTGCCATCGCAAGAACATGCAAACATCCCAAATGTCCAACCACCATCTAATGGATTGAGAAAGGCTGGTACATTCACACGATGTGATACTACACAGTATGCAGGAGCAATGATCTTTCAAATCTGGGAGAGACTGGAAAGCATTATGTTAACTAACTTTGTCCCTTAAGGACAAATACAGTATAAGACGATGATTGTAGAAATGGATGAGAATCCAAGGGGGGAAGAGTAGGAGCAGAGAGAGGGGTGAAGATGGGCAAGGGGGGAATCATAGGGTGATATAATTTGATGGGTGGAGGGAAGAGTAGGTAAAGCAAATGGGAAAGATCTGGTGTTAAAAACAATGTATATGAACTTTGTAAGCAAACCATATAAAATAAAAATCTTAACCTTGAAAAAACAATTATTAAAAAGAAAGAAAAAGAAAAAATTATCTGCAACGGTTGGCACAGACATATTTACTCATCTTCCAAGATTCCTTCAGAGCATGAATTTTTTTTTCCTCCCAGTACAGTAAAAAATAACAATCTAGTTTAATCATGTAGACTCATTCCAAATAACCCAATGCATAGGGATAGAAACATCTTTGAGTCCTAGACCTGAAAATTTGCAAAACTGTATTAATTGCTTTCAATTCATTGTCTTCTCTAAATCTTTCAATCTCTCTTCTAAAAGACAAAAATAAAAGAAATAGTATATTTTTAAAAAGCACTTTTAAAAGCTGACTTAAATTCTGTCACCGGCAGCAAATTGCTGGTCTCTTTTTTGAAATTAATTTTTCCAGTTTCAAAGGCGGAAATTTTTATTGCATTTAATTTTGTTCAGTTGTTTTGTTGGGTTTGGGGTTTTTTTAATTTTTTACAGTTAGAACTGATAGAATTTTAGCATATATACTTCTCACTTTACTGAAGTACTTTATTTGTTTTTTAATTTTAAAATGGTTTTCTTAAATTTATTTATTTATTTATTTATTCTTCTTTTCTTTTTTTTTACTGAAGTACTTTAAATTCACTGAAACAAATGAATTTGGGACTCTTTATGCCTTGCCTTCATTTCAATTCTATTTCCTCCCCAACTTCAGATCTCATTTTCCATTGCGCAAGGCAAGTTGCACAAGCTCTCTTTCTTGGCTTGACAGAACTTTACCTACCTTTACTGACAAAAAAAAATTAAAATTTCTGACTTGTTGTTGTTGTTGTTGTTGTTATGTGTCATCAAGTCACTTGCAACTCATAGAGACCCTATGTACAAGAGCCCTTAACCCTACTCTATCCTGTCCCAACCTCACTGTCTCTAACAAACCTACTACTCCCAATCACTGAATCGATCCAGTTCTTCGAGGATTTTCCACTCTTGCACTGTCCCTCCACCCTCAAAAACATGATGGCCCTCTCCAAGGACCAATCTTTCCTTGCAACATGGCCAAAGTATGTCAGATGAAGCTTCAGAATCCTTGACTCCAAGGAGCATTCCGGCTTCAACCCTCTCCAGTACAAACCTGTTTGTTCTCCTAGCAGTCCATGGTATATTCAACACTCTTCGCCAGCACCACAGCTCAAAGGCATCAATTCTCTTTCTATCATCCCTAGTCACTGTCCAGCTTTCTGACACATAGCACACAACTGTGAAGACTGTGGCCTGGATCAGGTGCACCTTAATCTCCAACCTGACGTTCTTGCTCTTTAGTACTTCGAAGAGGCCTCTGACGGCTGACTTTCCCAATGCAATTCGTCTCTTGATTTCTTGGCTGCTGGTACCAAGAGTGTTGATTGTGGAGCCAAGCAAACAAAAACTTAACCATCTCAATCTCTTCACCATCCATACTGATGCTGCCAGTTGGCCCAGTGGTGAGAATCTTTGTTTTCTTGATATTGAGCTTCAATTCATGTTGAAGGCTGCAGACCTTGACCTTTTGCAGCAAGTGTTTCAGGTCCTCCTCAATTTCAGCAAGCAGGGTTGTGTCATTTGCGTAACACAGGTCGTTGATGAATCTTCCTCCAATCTGGTGCCACATTCCTGCTCCTACAGGCCAGCATTCCAGATGATCAGTTCTACATACAGAAAAGGTATGGAGACAATACATCCCTGGCAGACACCCTTCCCAATTTTGAACCATGAACTGTCTCCTTGCTCTGTTCTGATGACTGTCTCTTGGTTCAAGTATAGGTTTTGCATAAGCACAATCAAATATTCTGGGATTCCCATTCTTCTCAGAATCAGACACAGTTTGTTGTGATCCACACAGTCAAAAGCCTTTGCATAGTCAATGAAGCACAGATAGACATTCCTCTAGTACTTTCTGCTTTCTGCCAAGATCCATCTAATATTATCTATAATATCCCTAGTACCATGGCTTCTTCTAAACCCAGCCTGCACATCTAGCAGTTCTCTGTTGACATGTTGCTCCAATCATTTTTGTGTAATTTTCAGCAGAACCTTGCTTGCATGTGATATTAATGATATTGTTAGATAATTTCCACACTCTGTTGGAAATTAAAATTCACTATCATAGTTCATACTTTGCATCTTATGAAACTCTCAAAGTACATTTGTTTTCACTAAATTAGAAATTTCAGTAATAAGTTGGGTTCTGGCTTTTGTAGTTTCTACCTGTGATCTGAGAGCAGACCTTCTCAAGACTTATTATAGAGTAAAACCAGGATCATTTCAGTAGTTCATAACAAAAATGAAATTCAATATTGGCATGATAACAGAGGAGCTGATATTGCTAATGTATCCTACATGGTATGTTCATACTACAGCCAATGTCTGTATACACACATCAGTTCTTGATACAGCATCTGACTGGGCTCTATGAGGAGACGCGTGGCGTTAGGATTGGAGGACGATCTATCAACAATCTGCGTTATGCAGATGACACAACCCTGCTCACTGAAACTGAGGAGGACCTCATGCACTTACTGCAGAGGGTCAAGGACTGCAGCCTTCAATATGGACTGAGGCTCAATGTCCAGAAGACAAAAATTCTCACCACTGGACCAATTGGTAGCATCAGGATGGATGGTGAAGAGATTGAGATTGTTCACAGCTTCAGTTTGTTCGGCTCCATGGTCACAACTCTTAGCACCAGTAGCCAGGAAATCAAAAAACGTATTGCGATGGGAAAGTCTGCGGTTAGGGACCTCTCTAAAGTACTCAAGAGCAACGGTGTCTCTCTGGAGACTAAGGTGCGCCTGATACAGACCATGGTATTTGCAATCACTTGTTATGCATCACAGAGTTGAACAATGACTAGGGAGGATAGAAGAAAAATTGACGCCTTTGAGCTGTGGTGCTGGAGAAGAGTACTGAATGTACCATGGACTGCCAAGAAAACAAACAGATTCATCCTAGAGAGGGTTAAACCAGGCTGCTCCTTGGAGGCAAGGATTCTGGGGCTTCGCCTGACATACTTTGGACATGTTGTAAGGAGAGACAGGTCTTTGGAGAGGGACATCATGCTGGGCAGAGTGGAGGGACAGTGCAGGAGGGGAAGACCCTCTATGAGGTGGATTGATTCAGTGACTAGGGTAATCGGGATGGGTGTGTCAGAGGCAATGAGATTGGCACAGGATAGAGCAGGGTTTAGTGCTATTGTACATAGGGTCGCTATGAGTCGCAAATGACTCGACGGCACATAACAACAACAACAACAATTAAAGCTTAAACTAGGCTCACAAAAGAGAAAGTAATTGTTACTTTCACAAATCTAAGGGGAAATAGTTCGCTGTCTCTGTCTAACATCTTTATTTCTTTTTTATTAAATATAAGAAGCTTTCAATTCACAAAAGTCTGTATTCCTTAAAAAAACCACTGTTGTTGTTGTTGTTGTTGTTGCTACTGCTGCTGTTATGTGCTGTAGACTCATAGCTGACTGTTCCCCCTACCCCCAGAAGGAGGTTTTCAGAGGCTGTAAACTGCATCGCAGGAGATTGTCCGTCTTTCTACTTGGAGCAACTGGTGGGCTTGAATCTCACACCTTTGGGTTAGTTGCACATTTCCTTAGTACTAGGCCATCAGAAAAATTAAGATATTTGAAAAAAAGCTCCTCATCTCTAAAATCTTATATTCCAGTACAAAGAGTGACATTAATACAAGCATTTAATTGACATTAGAAATTCCCAGTCTACAGCTACTATGGTCAGGGGCCATCTAGTCAGCTATGACTTAACAGCATCCTATGAACAACTGATCTGAACCTTGCCTATCCTGGGCCATCCTCACGATCTTTAATATGTCCAAGCCCATTGCTATATCCACTCCATCAATCGATCTCCTCTTTCTTTGAGAAGAGGTCTTACTTTTTCTGACCCTCCACCTTTCCCAGCATGATGTCTTTTTTCAAGGACTAGTCCCTCCTGAAAACATGCCTAAAATATGTGAGATGTAGTTTTACCATCCTTGCCTCTAAGGAGCACCCTCACTGTAATTCCTCCAAGAAGGTGGTTTATTCATTTGGACAGTCTACAGGACAACCAATACTCTTCTACAACATTACAATTCAAAGGCAGCAGAGGAACTCTGAAGTAGCTTTGTTAATTCAAAAGTCCCACTAACTCACTCCATCAGGAGTTTGGAAAGATTGTGACAAAATATATAACATGGGGGCCTAGTGGCAAGAAGCTGCACTGCAATCTCAAAGGAACATGGTTTGAATCATTCTCCTCCCATGCATTTAACTGCCTCTGAAAACCCACCAGAGGGTCAGCTATGGGTTGATTCTGACTCTACGGTACACAACAACAACAAGGGGTGTGTGTGTGTGTGTGTGTGTGTGTGTGTGTGTGTGTGTGTAATTTCCAAAAGAAAATATGACTTAAAAAAGGAGCGCAAGTGTGGCAGAGATGTTCAGAATAGGGCAGGGTTGAGTTGTTCATAGAGCTTCTATGAATAGTCAACTTGTGGCACCTCACAACAACAATGTGATACTATGCTCGCCTCCTTTTTCCCACACCTTCTGTGAGGGGACATTCCATTTTTTTTACTTCTCAGGACATTACTTAATTAGGGATCAAGACATATGTTCATGTTATGATTTTTCCACTTCTTATTTTCTGTGGATTAATTTTTCTTAAAGGGGATCCAGTGACAAGGGATTTCATTTGTTGGATAGGATGCTTTTGGTTACAGACAGAAGACCACACAATTATGTTGGTTAGGATAATATTTCTCTATAAAAACAATACTGCCGTAGATAACCCTGGTTTACATAACAGATTTTGTCTTCAGTTAAGATCCACAATACTCTGTTGAGTTCCCTTTCTTTGGAATGGGAACAAATATGGATCTCTTCCAGTCATTTGGCCAGGTCGTTGTCCTCCAGATTTCTTGGCACACTTGATGAGAGTATCCAGGGTAGTATCTGTTCGTTGAAATATGTCAATTAGTATGCAGTCAATTCCTGGGGCCTTGTTTTATGATCATTCTTTCCAAGCAGCTTGATCTTCTTCCTTCATCACCGCAGGTTCTTGCTCATACAATGTTTCATTAAATTCTTTTATGTGTGCCAATGTCTTGTGGTACAATGACTCTGTATACTCTTCCCATCTTCTTTTAATGCTTCCTGGATCAATTAATATTCTGCCCAAAGCATCCTTAAGTA
The DNA here is from genome assembly GCF_000299155.1 of Elephantulus edwardii. Taxonomy (NCBI): domain Eukaryota; kingdom Metazoa; phylum Chordata; class Mammalia; order Macroscelidea; family Macroscelididae; genus Elephantulus; species Elephantulus edwardii. The sequence continues at coordinate 317,105 of NW_006400282.1, forward strand.
TTGCCAACTCGAGACTTGAATTTGTTCATCAGTTCCTTCAGCTAAGAAATGCCAAGCAAATTTGGCCCACTACTGGGCCAACTGACAGCATCATGATAGACAGTGAAGAGACTGAGATTGTTAACAGCTTCAGTTTGCTTGGCTCCATAATCAACACTTTGGTACCAGCAGCCAGGAAATTAAAAGACAAATTGCATTGGGAAAGTCAGCTCTCAGAGACCTCTCCAGAGTACTGAAGAACAATTATGTCAGTCTGGAGACTAAGGTGAGCCTGAATCAGGGCATAGTTTTTGCAGTTATTTACTATGGATCAGAAAGCTGGACAATATAACGAGGGATGATAGAAGGAAAATTGATACCTTTGAGCTTTGGTGCTGGAGAAGAGTATAGAATATACCACGGAGTGCTAGAACAAACAGCTTCTTACCAGAGAGGGTGAAACCAGACTGCTCCTTGGAGGCAAGGATTCTGAAACTTTGTCTAACATACTTTGGGCATGTTGTAAGGAGAGGGTGCTTAAGAGGGTGAGAGATAGTGCAAGAGAGGTAGGCCCCCGATGGGATGGACTGATCCAGTGACTGGAGCAATGGGGTTAGGTGTGTCAGAGACAATAAGGTTACCACAGGATAGAACAGGGTTTAGGGCTGTTGTACAAAGGGTCACAAGCAACTTGATGGCACATAACAACAATAAGAAACAAGATCTACAAATAAGTTGCTCAAGGCTGGTATGAGGACTCTACTACACAAAATTGTCAGGACTCTAATTTCTTTAGTCTGGTTACACTGCTTTGCATGAATTCTTCTTCGCCATCCAAGAAAGCTGTCTCAGTCAGGTTTACGTTCTACTGGCTATATATGGTTTAGAATAAAAAAAGGCATGCCTTTCTAAAGTCCGTTTCTGAAAGTAGCTTGGAACATGTATGCCTAAAGCTCATTTGTCAGTAATCAGTACATGACCCCATCTAGCTATGAAGGTGGCTGGGAAACGTCTTTACTCTTGTAGTTCCTGGGATCAGCTAAAACACGGGTGGTAACATGGATTATGAGTCAGGCTGTTCACTAAAGGAGAGAAATGTCCAAACGCCTGTAAAGATTCATGTCCAAACTCCTGTAAAGATTCACAGTCCCAGACACCTGATGGAGAGTTACCAAGAGGCAGAATGGACTCCATGGCAGTGGATTTGATGTTAAAAAAAAAAAAAAGAAAAAGAGCGAGCCCTACCAGCCATGAGCCCCACTGGGCGGAGCCAGACAGCTGCAATCTGAGTGAAGTTCCCACGTGTGCCTACTGGACAGCTAAAATCTGAGTGAGGTCCCCATGTGTGCCCACCCAACGAGGAGTAGCAGATTGGATAAAAAAACAAAATCCATAAATATGTTGCCTACAAAGCTGAAAAGTGAAGGTAAAGAAAGAAGAAAAATTAAGGGGGGGGGGGAGAGATATACCAAGCAAATAGCAACCAGAAAAAAAGTGGGAGTAGTGATATTAATCTCTGATAAAATAAATTTCAATGCAAAACCATCACAAAGGACAAGGAAGGTCACTACATAATTATTAAAGAGTCAATAGAACAAGAGGACATAGAAATAATAAATATTTATGCACAAAATGAAATACTTGAAAAATATATAAAACAAACATTAACAAAACTGAAAAAAAAATAGGTAACACTACTATAGTAGTTGGAGGCTTCAATACATCACTCTCAAGAAGACAGAACTAGCAGTAAGAAACTCAACAAAGATGCTAACGAATTAAACCACACAATAAATTAGCTTGATCTCATAGATATATATAGGTTAATGCACACACACACACAAAGAAAAACAAAACAAAACAAAACAAAAACAACCACACAACAAAAAGCCACAGTGTACCTTCTTTTCCAATGTGCGTGGATCATTCTCAAGAATAGATCACATTTTAGGTCACAAGGCAAGTACCAATAAATTCAAAAATATAGAAATAATACAGAGCATCTTCTCAGACCACAATGCTACAAAATTAGAAATTAATAACAAGAGGATAAAGGAGAAAAAACCATACATATGGAAGCTGAACACCTTGCTTGAACATGAGTGGGTACTGGAAAAAATTAAAAATGAAACCAAAAAGTTTCTTGAAACAAATGACAATGAAAACCAAAACCTCTGGGAAACACCCAAAGCAGTAATCAGAGGTCAGTTTATAGCAATAAGCAAACATAACATAGGGCAGTAAAAAATGACCATTGACTCTCTAACCCAACATCTACAACAAATATAAAAAGAACAGCAAGAAAACCCAACACCCTCTAAAAATCTGAAATGATAAAAATTAGGACAGAAATAAATGAAATTAAAAAAAAAAACTGACATCATCAACAAAACCAGAAGTTGGTTCTTTGAAAAGGTCAATAAAATCAACAGACTCCTAGCAAAACTAACAAAGAAAAAGAAGGAAAAGACACAAATAATCCAAATAAAAGATGAAACAGGCAATGTCACAACAAAATCAACTAAAATAAAAAGGCTAAAAATGAAATACTATGAAAAACTATACTCAAACAAATATAAAAACCTAAAGGAAATGGACAAATACTTAGAAATTCACAACCTACCTAAACTGACACAAACTGAAATTGAACACCTGAACAGACCCATTACAAAAGAAAAAACTGAAAAGGTAATAAAACAACTTCCAACCAAAAAAAGCCCAGGACCAGATGGTTTTATAAGCAAATTTTATCAAACATTCAGAGAAGAACAGTCAACAATTCTACATAAACTATTTCAGAAAATAGAAAAAAATTGAATTCTCCCAGACTCATTCTATGAAGCAAACATATCCTTGATACCAAAGCCAGGTAAAGGCACCACCAAAATATAAAACTATAAGCCAATATCTCTTGTGAACATAGATACAAAAATACTAAATAAAATCCTGGCCAATAGACTTCAACGACACATAAAAAAAAAGAAATTCACCATGACCAAATAGAATTCATAACAGGTATGCAAGGATGGTTCAATATAAGAAAAACAATCAGTGTTTTCCACACATCACATTAATTCATCACATTAACAGAACAAAGAACAAGAACCACATGATCCTATCAAGTGATGCAGAAAAGGCCTTTGACAAAATCCAACACCCTTTCCTGATTAAAACACTCAACAAAATGGGACTGGGGGGAATTTCCTCAACATAGTAAAAAATATATACACAAACCCGAGAGCCAACACCGTTCTCCTTGGAGAGAGACTAAAGGCATTCCCTTTAAGAACAGGAACTAGGCAAAGATGTCCACTATCTCCTCTCCTGTTCAATACTGTATTTGAAGTCTTCTCGAAGCAATAAGACAAGAGAAGGAAATAAGAGGTATCCAAATTGGCAAAGAGAAGGTAAAATTATCTCTCTATGCAGATGATATGATAGTAAACTGAGAAAACCCTAAAGACTCAGAAAGAAAACTACCGGACATAGTTGACCAATTCAGCAAAGGGGCATGATACAAGATCAACTGATACAAAACACAAAAATGATACAACTGATACAAGATACAAAAATCAACTGGATTTCTCTACAGTGGCAAAGAGAATACAGAACTGGGGCTAAGATAAACAATACCCTTCACAATAATTAATCACAAAATTAAATATCTGGGAGTAAATCTAACCAGAAGCACAAAGGATCTATTCAAAGAAAACTACAAAACATTACAACAAGAAAATCAAAGAAAGACCTGGAAAAATGGAAGAATATCCCTTGCTCATGGATAGGAAGACTCAATTTTGTGAAAATGACAATACTACCAAAGGCAATTTACACATTAAATGCAATTCCAATACAAATATCAATTCCATTCTTCAATGAGATGAACAAGGCAATCTACAATTTCATTTGGAATTGAGAGAGGCCCCAAATAAGCAAAGCACTCCTTAAAAAGAGCAACAAGGTAGGAGGCATCATTCCCTGATTTCAAATCCTACTACACTGCCATTGTGGTCAAGACAGCATGATACTGGTACAATGAGAGACACATAGATAAGTGGAATAGAATTGAGACCCCAGAAATCAGCTCATTTACCTATGGACAACTGATTTTTTATAAAGAGATGAGATCAGTTAAGTGGGGAAACAACAGCCTTTTTAACAAATGGTGTTGGCAAAATTGGAAAACTATCAGCAGAAAACTCAAGCAAGATTCACACCTCATTCCATACACAAAAACCAACTCAAAGTGGATCAAGTACCTAGGTCTAAAACCAAGGACTATAAACTTCATTGAAAAAAGGCTTGGAAGAACTCTAGAAGACCTAATCCACAGCATTAACAGTCTTCCAAGCATCCTGAAAAACAAACAAACAGGAGAGGATAAAATTACTGTCATGACAGGAATCCAGAACTAGTGGAGTGAACCTGGGGGGTGGTGGGAGCGACTGTAAAACAATGGGGGAAATGAACTTTTACTTTTCAAAGAGAAGGGTGTACTGGGGGGGCAGGGAGAAAAGTGCAACAATGAATGAATGGAAATCCAAAATTTCTGCAAATTTTCATTAAAATTAATTAAAAAATGATAAAAAATTAGATGAATGGGACCTTCTATGACTAAAATCCTTTAAAAAAAAAAGCAAGCAAGAAAGAAAGAATAAAATCTTTATGCACATCCAAAAACCTCTCCAACAGGGTAAAAAAGGGAAGTCAGAGACTGAAAAAAAAAATTTGGTAATGACATGTCTGATAAGGGACTTATATCAAGAATTTATAGAATATTCGAGCACCACAACAAGATAAAGGTAAACAAGCCAGTGGAAAAAAAAAATGGGCACAGGATATGAACAGACACTTAACCAAAGAAGCCATTCAAATGTCCAACAAACACATGAAGAAATGTTCAAAATCCCTAGCTCTAAGAGAGATGCAAATCAAAACAGCTATGAGATATCCTCTCACCCCAAAATTTAACATAACAGAAAACAACAATGCTGGTGAGGTTGTAGAGAAACTTGGAACCCTTATTCACTGTTGGTGGGAGTGTAAAATGGTGCAACCACAATGGAAGGCAGTATGGTGCTTTATCACAAAGTTGCAAATAGAAATACCATTTGACCCAGCAATTCCACTACTGGAAATATCCCTAGAGATACCGTAACTGCCACCCAAGCAGATTTAATGCCCACCCATGTTCATTAAGCCTTTATTCACAGTATCAAAGAGTTGGAAACAACCTATGTACACATCAACAAACGCATGGATAGAGAAGCTCTAGTATATTCACACAATGGAATACTACGCTGCAGAGAAAAACAAGGAACTCATGAAATATTATACAAAATGGGTGACCCTGGAGGACATCATGCTGAGTCACAAAGGGACAAATACTGCATAATGCCATCGTTGTAAAGAAGGACTGGCATTGGGGTTGAGGGAAAACTAAGAAAAGAGGGGATAAGCATTGTATTCTGCATTGAAACAGATGAGGGAGAGAATTGTTTGAAAGGAATATATGATTAGGTATTATTTTCATGACAACCGTCCAGAATGAGAGCTGCATGGTGGAGCAGATGGGGTGGTGTGGGGGGAATTGTATAATAATGAAAGTATTTTTTTTTTAACTTTTCAAAGAGAAAAACCAGCTCTAGTGGCCTAGTGGCAGGAAGCTGCACTGCAATCCTAGAGGCACACAGTACAAATCCACCAGATGCTCTGCTGGAGAAGGAGGGACAATCCCCTCCCGTACAGGTCAGATCCAATTTGACAGTACACACACACACACACACACACACACACACACAATAGGAAAACCAATGGGGGAGAGAGGTGGGTAGGGAGGAAAATGTGCAGCAATGAATTAATGGAAATCCAAAGTATCTATAAACTTTTGTTAAAATTTCAACTAAAAAAAAGGGAGGCAGGAAGGAGGGAGGGAGGGAAAAAAGCAAGAGAGGGAGGGAGAGAGGAAAGGAAGAACTTGTTGCTAAACAGACAGAAACTCATTGCAGAACTAACTCATAACTGACCCTTGTGCAGATATTTGGAGGCTATGAATCTCAAAGGAGATTTTCCCATCTTTACCTCCATCCCCACCCCCATGTCACTGCTGGTGTATTCAAAGTTCTAGAAAAGTGTCACCTTTACCTTAACAGAGGGAGTCCCTACAGACTACACCTCCAGAACCCCCTGAATGAGCTCTCTATGGACTGGTGCCCCCAGAATGCCCAGAGTGAGTTTGAGTAGTATCCAAGAAAAGGAGATTGTAAAGGATGGTTAGCTGTACCTACCACTCCAATTCAGAAGAACACATAGCATGGCACATGACAAGACATACCCAGGTACGTACGGAAGGCAGGCTATCAAGTACAGTCAGAGTCCTAGGCCATGCCTCAGCTTCTGAATCCTTCAAGTATTGGCTTTGTCTTCAAGCTAGCTCACCTCCTACTTAAGATAAAAACAGCTGTTCCAAGTATCTCAGAGCCAACAAAGCCCAAAGGCAGAAGAAAGAGGAGCTATTCTTTTTTTCAAAGGGAGGAAATGTTTCCCAGAAACAGCCAGAAAATTTCTACCAAAGCTAGATTGTGTCACTCACTGTCCCATGTCCTGTACAATCCTTGACCAGGGAAATGCACTGCCTTAATGTACATGGCACCTACCTCTAAGAGGCTATCAATGGGACTGTTGTTATTAGGTGTTGTCGAGTATAACTCCTCTCAGATATATTGAGCTATATGGAAGTCACTCAAAATACAAACAAAATAGGAGTTCTATTATGAGAAAAAGAACAAGTATAGGATGTTGGGTTTTTATCCAACAGTGTCTACCATACTCATGCCCTAACTGTTCCATTACAGTTAAACTGCCATTACCATTCTAGTCAACTGAACTCTAAATTTTCACTGTCATAATTGCCCAGATAAATGGGACCAGTTCTTATACTCAGCTTCACTAATGAATTACAAGTAACAAGGGGGGAAAAATTGTTGACTAGCATCCACATAATTGCAAGAGACTGCAAATATGTTACTACTTCCCCCCATTCTCCATTCACCTTGCTAGGCAGAAATTGACATTTCCATTTGTGTTAACACTCTAGACAAGTGAAAAGCATTAATTCTATAAAGAGCCCTCCTGGTGCAGCGGTTTAGCTACACAAAACAACAGCAGCTAAACAGAAGGTCAGTTTAAATCAGGATTTCAGTGTTGGAAAAATCTATGAGGCAATTCTACTTCACCCACCAGGGTCACTGAGTCTGAGCAAGATATGCATTGCTTTCGAGCACAAGCTGAATTCTCACTTTATAAACATCAGACCACTGATGAGAATTTTCAGAGGAAGCCACTGGACTTTTATAAGCTTAAATGACTGACTATGCAAGAGCAAGTCCATAAAAAGAGCACCAACAACTACAAGCTGCTACCAGACCTGGGGTACATTAATGAGTGCAATCCCACAATCCTCTGCTTCAGCATGGGCACTCCACTGCACTTGTTAAATGGAACCGTTTTCAGTGTTATTTTCTTTTTGAGTCATTAAAAATCCAACAGTAATTTTCAAAGAGGAAAGAAAACTACCACTTAAGCCAGAAAATGCACTGTCTCTTTTGAAACTCTAGTTCTAATCCAAGCACACACAAAAAAATTATAAAGGAAAAAGCCCATCTTGCATAAGAAAGTGCCCTACACTGACCACTGATACCTAGATTACACAAATTTGCTTACTCATTAAACTCATTAAAGGAAGTTTTTTTTTTTTTAGACCTGTGGTGAAAGCATCACAGGAGCTAAAAGATGGTGCTACCTATGTGATGTTAATTGGCCTTAGTATTATTTCCACTAAGTAATTGTCCTGGTTCCCTAGAGCTGCTGTAACAAATGAATGGCTTTAATAGGGAGCTCTGATGGCCTTGTGGTAAGATGCTGCACTGCAATCCCAAAGGCACACAGTTCTAATCCACCTGATGCTTCAAGGGAGACGGATAAGGCATCTCCACCGGGGCGAAAATTTACTGGAAAGTCAGCTATGGGCCATTTCCAACATGACAGCAAACAACAACATCATCAATGGCTTTAATAAACAGAAATCTATTCTTGTAGTTTAAGAAGTTAAAGGTCCAAAATCTCTGTAAATGTTCATTAAAACTAACAAAATAATTTTTTAAAAAAATAAAATTTTATTTATTTATGAAGGGTTTCTTTCTGCGTTTCCCTTAGTTCTGGAGCTTTCTCCATGTAGGGACCTAGGTTTGAAGGAGAAGCTCTGCTCCTGACTCTTCTCTTAGTGGTCCTGAGGTGCCTCCTTCTCTCTCCTTTTATCTCTTGTAAGACAAAGATGATATAGACCACGCCAGGGAAACTCCTCTTACATCAGACCAGGCCTGTGACCTAATTAAGGGTACTGACTCCTACCCTAAATGTACTTCTGATTGACTGATCACATCTCACATCATATCATGAGGATGATTACATCATTACACAACTGCCCTCAATGCTGCCTCATTACCACCATTTTTCCAAAAACCCTCAGACTCATTGCTGTCAAGTTGGAATGGACTCAGGGCGAGTTGACCCTCCAGCAGATTTTCAGAGGCTATAAATCTCACAGGAGGAGAATGCTTATCTTTCTCCTGCAATACTGCTGGTGAATTCAAACCACAAGAGAGGCACCACTTTCGAGTTAGCTGCGCACCTCCATATAGACTCAGCCACAGACCTCTCTCCCATTACCATTATGTGGTTGTTCTATACAGCAGTTATTTCATTAAAGATAACTGAACTCATTGCCACCAAGTCAGAACCACTTCATAGCTGACCCTGCAGTGCGTTTTTAGCGGCTGTAAATTGCATGGGAGGAGACTGTCAATAGTGCTCCTGTGAAGCAGCTGGTAGATTTGAATCCTCAGCTCTTGGATTGACAGTAGAATTCCTTATCCATGAAGTTCCAGCGCTCCTTGTTACCATCACAGAGGTTAGGATTTACAGCACATAGGATAATTACATAATACAGAGAATCACGGCCTACCCAAGTCAACATATATTTTGAGAAGACACAATTCAAGTCATAACAGTTAGCTTTTATCAACAGACATTCCTGGGAAAACTTGTAGCAATATTTCTAAAAATGTATTTATACTCTATTGTATGAAACATGAGCAATTTGCAAAACTAGTATCTCAGAAAATAAGTAATTTTTTAACACTTTTAGTTTTCATCTACCTACCTAGTAATTTACCAAATCTTAGGAAGGAATGTATTTTTCAAAGTATCCATTTGATGTAGGTCACTATTCGCACAAAGTTTTTTGGTAGATAAATCTGATGACAGCTGTTAAATGATTTGTCTAAAAGCATATGCTGAGTTAGTTATTAGCATACTGAAAGTAACACTGCTTATAATATATACAAAATAAAATGAACAAAACTTACCCTCAAAATACTGAGTAGTCTACACATTTATTAGCAAAATGTGTATAGCTTGGAAGAAATTTATTATCTTAGCTACAAGAGTTAACTATACTATGAGAAACAAGACATAAAATTGTATTTAAACTTCACTGTCATACTTACAATTGGTCTGTTTACAATGAAATAAAAGCTGGAGAACATTTAGGGGCTGAAGGACAGGCCAAGTGCTAAGGATAGTGTTATGGTTTTATTCCGATCTGGGCTTCAAACTCTCAAGAAAAGAACAGCCCGTGACCTTAATTTGCTCATGCACTAACAATTCACAGCACTATGCACTTTTCCAGTGCTCTTTTCTCTTTTGGCAAGTCTAATATTCTCACATGAGGCAACGTCTCATTTTCTCTGGAGGTATTCTAACTTTAACTCTTCTCTTTCTTTCCCCACGGCCACTGTACCAATTTTCAAAGCAACCTCCCAAATATCAAATGACAAAAGATACTGAACAAAGGAATGTAGTGACTGTCACACAATATGCTCTAGTTTTACTCATGAAATTAATATATGTTAAGGGGGAACAATTCTTAAAAAAGAGGGGTGAGGCTTACCACACAACTCAAAGAATATAATCAGTGACTCTAAATTGTACATCTAGAGATGGTTGAACTACTATATGTTTTGCTGTGCACATTTTCAGCAACAGAAACAAAATAAATTTTAAAGCAGTCATCGCAAGACTTTCATGTGCATTTTACCTCGAACTTTTGTTGGTGCAATAATTTAAACCAGAGTAAAGAGGATACATTTTCTTACATGGGTAAAGTGCTTGAATTAGTAGCGAAAACTGCCAAGACCATAAAATCTCCAAGGAAATTAATTATTCACATTTCTGGGCTTCAAATTATAACTATAGACAACCATGCCTCAACTTTACGTATGTCCATGCTTTCCAGTGAAACAAAGTCTTATTAAAAATAAAGGCCATAAGCATCGTTGCTAACAAAAAATGCAAGCCATTTCTATTTGCTGGGTGTTTTTTTTTTTTTTCGTGAAAGAATATTATTCTTGGTTTAAAGGAAAAAACCACAAGAATATAAACAAATTTTTAAGACTGAGGCAAGCTTATTGTAGCTCTTTTACTAGTACAAAGAAACAGGCCTTTCCCTCCTGCCTCCCCCTTTTAGCTTAAACAACTGCAAAGGACTAAACTGAAGAAGGTTTTGACACTCCACTCTATTCTCGCACAAGTTGAGAGCAATCTACATTTCCAAAAGTATCAGCTGGAGTGTGGAAAATCAATTACATTCCTCTTCAAAAGCTCTAATCTTAACATTCTTTTTCAATGTTGACATCCTTACTTAAAATGGTTTTAAATGTTATGCTCCCTGAAAATAAATCTGGGCAAGAACACCAAATAAATCCTTTCCTTTTATGAGTTTAAATCTGCTATCAAGGATAGGCTCAAGAGCCAGAAAGGGAATCAGACAGCTCTTATTTGTTTCTTTAAAGAATTGGGGTAACAACCTAATTAGGTATTAGTTTAATTCCTAGTTAGAAGACATTTCCGAAGCAAGAAAGACACTAAACTCACAAGACAATATCCTTTCAAAAAAAAAAAAAAAACAAACACACAAACATTAATATCAAGATAATCTAAATTTAGCTTCCTAAAGACAAACTCCTCAAGTAGAAGTTAGGCAGTAATTGTGCGTAAGGTGTTGGTAGGAGGGAAGAAGGGCGGCGCAAATACGAGATAAGTAGTCACAATTTCCTGCAGTTTCAATTCAGTTTGGTTTTTGTTTTCTTCTTCCTCGCGCTATTTACTGAGTCATCCTCTCAATGAAGGTCTCCCAAAGTGAGTTTCACCCCACCTAAAGCTTTAGCAACTATTACAAAACATGCCAATGTTCCTCTTTTGCTTTTCTCCCCTCTGTGGGGAGGGAAAGGAATTGTACAACCTGAGAACATAATTATGGTCCTTTCTGCCTCTGATGAAACTTCGCAAATGATATGAGGTTCAAGGTGAAGCTGTGGGCAATCTTGCATCTTACAAAACCCGACCAAACATCACCAGGAGGGAAATTCTGTTTTTAAACTGGGAATCCCCAGGGAAATCTCGAGGGGTGAGAAAGGGTATCCCCCACTGTTCTCTTTGCCGCACGTTCAGAACAGATTAGAACCAAGTCCAAAATCAAGTACCAGATGGTGAGATGTCTCCAGGCTGGAGCAGGACAGAACCCCAGCCAAGTGGGCAAGAGTAGACAAAGTTGCCTCGCACCCTGCAACCGACACCTGCTTCTCCAACAGTCCAGAGGCGCTTCCCAAACCAAGCTCACTTCACTGACTCTCGGCTCTAAGCACAGGCCCCCCACCCTAGCCCAAGGCACTCCTCCAATAATGCTGGATCAGGAAAGCAGATGCGCTTCTGAGCTCCCTGGCGCCAGGCAGGTAGAGATGGGGCGTGGAGAGTTGGGAACGCGCTCGGGACCCTTTTCTCGCAGGCCCTCTGCTCACCGCGCACTCTTAGGATGACGGTCCCGAGTGGTCAGCCAGACCCCCTCCCCAGGCCGGTGGTTTCCCAGCCCCCTGCTTGGCCTGTTGAGGGAGCCCCGGTGGGCGTACCTCGGATGTAGACGCACTTGCTCTCGTCCAATTGGCTGGAGGCCGAGCCGCCCATGGCGTGGGCGCGGGTGTGTGCTGACCGAGGCGCTGCTCCTCTCGCACCCGGGCGTGGAACTGACTGACAGCTCTCGTAGGCTGCTCGCTGCGCGCTCCCGGACTTTGAGGAGCCGGGGGACTGGGCTCTGCAGTTAAAGGACAAACTTCCTCCGAGAGGCACCGCCTTCTTGGGCGTGGGCCACCTCCAGGTCCGCGCCCTCTGCGGCTCTGGGGGCTGGCCCACCGCTGTCTTCCCGCCCTCACCTCAAAAGCGAGCTCCTCTGGGAGATGGCTAGTCAACGAGAGCACACTTCTTCCCTTTGCCTAGTTTTGCTTCTTATTTTGACAAGTTTAGGGCAACAAAGAAGACACAAACACCTGGGAAGAAAGGGACTCTTTCCTTGATGAACTTTGGTGAGGTGAGACTTTCCCCACCCACATCCCACCAAGTTCTGTACCTTCACGATTTCTTTACACCCGTTCCTGAATCCGTTTGGAAGTACCAGTTTTTCTCTAGTTCCTAGAGAAGCATCTTTTGCAAACCTGTTAGAATTGCAAGCTCTCTTCGCTCCTCACCCCTCATCAGTGCTCTTGGGCAGCTGTTGCTGTGAGTCAGAACTGATTCACAGCTGAGCCTCCCGAGCAATTAATTACAAGGGAAAAGATTGGCCATCCTTCTGCAGAGCATCTTGGTGGATTCAAACCCCCTGCCTTTGTGATTGCAGCACAGCTTCTTACCGTTAAGTAAGCTCCCTGAAATCTGGATTTTCACAAGCCCACTGACATTCTTTAACATCTGAGAGCTAGGAGTCAACTATACTTTCTTGCAGCTGAGAAGTTGACCAAGGAGGGACTGTGAGGGTCAAGGTGAAACTAGAAATCCATTTAGAAGAGAAAAACTAAGATCTGGGTCCTGTAACATGCTTTCAGTCTTGAAATTTTTATAAGCCCTTGGTCAGTCTGTTCTTACACCTTTAGGATAAGTTCCTCTCCTCAACCAACTGGAAATAACTCATTAGGAAGGACATTTGTTCTTTTCCCACAACCACTATTTACCTTGGCATCCTCTCCAGAACAAGACCCAGCTTGGGCCCAGGGGTCACCACTAATTTCATTCTATTCTTAGTAGTCTGCTTTTTAGGCTCCTGTTGATTTAACCACAAGGTCAAATGGTTTGTACACATCAGAACAAGGTCCTAGGAGAACTTTGAAAGCCTTCAAAGTCTCAGTCACCCATGCCCAGAGTTAATTAACTAGCACTTAAACACAAACTGCACATTCAATTTCTCACACATCTTTGAGATTTTTACATTCCAAATATAGGAAGATGCACCTGACCCAAGCCTTGGTATTTTCAATTGTCTGGTATACACGTGAAAGTTGAATAATGAGTAAGGAAGGCCAAGGCAGAATTGATGCCTTTGAATTTTAGTGTCAGTGAAGAATATTGAGTATACTATGAGCTGCCAAAAAAACAAACAAACCTATTTTAGAAGAGTGACTAGAGAGCTTCTTAAAGGCAAGGATGTTGAAACTTCATCTTACATACTTTAAACATGTTAACAGGAAGCAGCAGTTCTTGGGGAAAGTTAACAGACTTGGTAAAAGAGAATCAGTGAAAGAGAGAAAGAGCCTCCATGAGATTGAATGAATAGTTGCTGTAACGATGGCCTTTGAACATTGTGAAGATTGTCATGAGATAGGACAAGGTTTCTATTGGATGCTTATAGATTTGCTATCCTTGGAGGTATGGATGGATGGCAAAGCTTCATCTTTGGGACAAGTTGTTAGGAGAGGCTATTCCTTGGAAAGGGATATTAATCTTGCAAAGGTGACAGATCAGTGAAAGACAGGAAAACTTCAATGAGACAGATTGATATGATGACTGCAGCAATGGGCTCAAGTATAGCAGAGATGGTGAGGATGGCACAGGGCAGGACAGGATTTAGATCTGTTGTTCATAGGATAGCTACGAGTCATACTCAACTTGATGGCACCTAACAACAGCATGAGTTTTGGTCAACTCTGTTATGCAAATGGAAGCATAATATTCCATATCATCAATAAACTCTGTCAACTCTACTTTCAATATATGTTCAATATCTTTACACAAATTCCCTTCATTCTCATCACTACCAATATTTCTCACATGGAACATAATGTCTTCCTAAATGACCTACTTTCTTTTGAGTAAAAAACATAATCTATGTAATAACTTGTTAGGCCTAGTTTCCTCTCTTATATAATCTATTTCCACTTACATCCTGCTCTCTCTGTTTTAACTCCTGTTGGTCTTTTTGCTCTTGCTGCTGCTGTTGATACATGCCATCAAGTCGCCTGTGCCTCATAGCTCACCTGTGTACAACAGCTCTCAATTCTTCCCTATCCTGAGCCAATCTCATCATCTCCACCAGACCTAATTCCATTTCTCCAGTCTCCTGAGTCATTTCTCCAGACATTTAGTCAATCTATCTCATCCTGGGTCTTCCTCTCCTTCACCCTCCCAAGAATGTCTTTCTTCAATGACTGTTCCCTCTTGGCCACATGACCAAAATATGTGAGACAGAGCTTCAAAATCCTTGCCTCCAATCTATGAAGGGATATTTAATATGTAAATATTAATATATTTATGTCTTTAATATTTCCAGTCACTCACTATGACTAGAAATTCCTCATTTTATTAAAATACCCTCTTGAAAACCCCCCCCAAAAAAAAAATCCTTGCCTCCAGGGAACGGCCTGGTTTCACCCACTCCAGGACTGACCTGTTTTTACTCCTGGAAGTTCATGGTGTGTTCAACACTCTTCCCTTGCTAGGAGACATGAAGTAAAAGTATTGCCTTTAAGATCTTTGTCCTTGATCTTCACCTAGTCTGCTAAGACTTTCTTCATTTAAGTCTCCACTAAAATATCAACACATCACAGCTGTTTTCCTTGACCTCCCTATCTAAATTCCAGTTCCCATTTCTCTACCACTTGTTCTTTATTATATTTCTTCCTTCATGTCACTTAGCATTATATTTATATTTATATAATACTCATATCACATGCAAACAAAATCCTGCTAAAGAGTATCCAGAACTTCTAGAAATACAAGATGTGTTTATAAGAAGCCGTGGCACTAGAGACACTATCACCAATGTCAGATGGATCTTGGCAGAAAGCAAAGAGTACCATAGGAATGTCTGTGTTTCATTGACTATGCAAAGGTATTTGACTGTGTGGATCACAACAAATTGTGGTTAGCCTTGAGAAGAATAGGAATTCCAGAACATTTTATTGTGCTTGACTCGATAGCATCTAACAACATACTTGGACCAGAAAACAGTCCTCAGAACAAAGCAAGGAAACACTGTATGGCTCAAAATCGGGAAGAGAGTGCATCAGGGATGTGTCTTGTCTCTATATCTTTTTCAATCTACATGCAGAACAGATCATCTGGGAGTCCAGGCTTTATGAGGAGGAATGTGGCATCAGGATTGGAGGAAGACATATTAACAACCTACGTTCTTCTACAACCAGGAGAAGGTAAAATAGATGAAAGGGACCTTCTAAGAATTAAATCCCTGTGCACATCCAAAAACTTTTCCAACAGGGTAAAAAAGGAAGCCACAGACTGGGAAAAAGTATTTGGGAATGACATATCAGATAAGGGACTTATATCTATAATTTATAAAATATTTGAGCACCACAACAAGATAAAGGTAAGTAATACAATTGAAAAATGGGCACAGGATATGAACAGACATTTCACCAAAGAAGACTTTCAGATGGCCAACAAGCACATGAAGAAATGTTAAAAATCCCTAGCTCTAAGAGAGATGCAAATCAAAACAACTATGAGATATCATCTCACCCCAGTCAGAATAGCAAAATTTAACAGAACAGCAAGCAACAAATGCTGGCGAGGTTGTGGAGAAACTGGAACCCTTATTCACTGTTGATGGCAGTGTAAAATGGTACAACCACTGTGGAAGGCAGTATGGCGCTTTCTCAAAAAGTTACAAATAGAGATACCATTTGACCCAGCAATTCCACTACTGGGAATATACCCCAAAGAGATCATAACTGACATCCAAGCAGACATATGCACAGCTTTGTTCACAATAGCAAAGAGTTGGAAACAACCCAGGTGCCCATCAACAAAGGAATGGATAGAGAAGCTGTGGTATATTCACAAAATGGATTACTACACTGCATTGAAAAACAAGGAACTCATGCAATATTATTCAAAATGGGTGAACCTGGAGGATATTATGCTGAGTGAAATATCTCAGTCACAAAAGGACAAATACTGCATGGTGCCTCTGCTGTAAAATGGGACTGATATCAGGGTTAGGGTAAGACTGAGAAAAACTGGATAAATTGTGTATACTGCGTTGAGACAGATGAGGGAGAGAATAATTTAAAAGCAATATATGATAGGGTATTATAGTTATAACAAGAATCCACAATTAAGGTTGCATAGTGGAGTGTACTTGGGGTGGTGGGAGGGGTGCGGGGGGATTATATACCAAAGAAAGACTTTTTCTTTTACTTCTCAAAGAGAGGAGCGAACTTGGGAGGGGGGACTGGAGGGAGGGCTGGGCAGGGAGAAAAGTGCAACAATGAATGAATGGAAATCCAAAATCTTTGTAAATGTTCATATATATAATATATAAAACTGCGGGGGGACCAAACCCAACCTACATTATGCAGATGATACAACTTTGCTTGCTGAAACTGAGGAGGACCTGAAGCACTTGCCACGAAAGGTTAAGGAATGTATTCTTCAATATGGATTGAAGCTCAACATCAAGAAGACAAAGATTCTCACCATTGGGCCAATTGGCAGCACTATGATGGATGGAGAAGAGATTGAGATTTTTAACAGATACAGATTGCTTGGCTCCATAAACAACACTTTTGGCACCAACAGTAAGGAAATAAAAAACTGAATTGCATTAGGTAATCTGATATCAGAGATCTTCCCAGAGTACTGAGAAGCAATGATGTCAGTCTAGAGACTAAGGTATGCCTGATGTCGTCTATGGTCTTCATAATTACTTGCTATGCATCAGAGAGCTGAATAATGACTAAGGATGACAGAATAAGAATTGATGCCCTCGAGCTGTGGTGCTGGAGAAGTCTTGAACATACCATGGGCAATCAAGAAAACAAATTGGTCTGTCTTGAAGAGAGTGAAAACAAGTTTTTCCTTGAAGGCTAGGATCTTGAAGCTCTGTCTCACATACTTGGGCATGTAGGCAGGAGGGACAGATCCTTGGAGAAGGACATCATGCTTGGGAGGGTGGAGGGACAGTGCAGGAGAGGAAGACCCCAGATGAGATGGATTGACAGAGTAACTGAGGGAATGGGAGTAGTTGTGTCGGAGTCAGTGAGACTGGCTCAGAACAGAGCAGGTTTCAGATTAGTTGTACACATAGTCACTATGAGTCATAGGTATATATATATATATAAAGCATATATATTGAAAACAATTTTAGCTTGTTAGGTTCCACAATCAACACTCCTGGCACTAGCAGTCAGAAGATGAATTGCATTAGAGAAGTCTGCTTTCAGGGAACTCTCCAAAGTGCTAAAGAGTAATGATGTCAGTCTAGGGACTAAGGTGCCCATGATCCAGGGCATGATCTTTGCAATTACTTGGCCTCAGAGATCTGGACAATGACTAAAGAGGATAGAAAAAGAATTCATGTCTTTGACTTGTGTTGCTGGAGAAGAGTAGTGAACATATTAAGGACTGCCAAGAGAACAAACAGGTCTTTCTTGGAGAAGGTGAATCCAAGTTTCTCCTTGGAGGCTAGGATTTTGAAGCTCCGTCTCACATACTTTGGACATGTGGCCAGGAGGGACCAGTGCTTGGAAAAGGACATCATGCTTGGAAGGGTAGAGGGACAGTGTAGGAGAGGAAGACCTTAGGTGAAATAGATTGACACAATAACTAGGGCAAGGGGGGTAGGTGTGTAGGAGCCAGTGAGACTGGTTCAGGATGGGGCAGGCTTCAAGCTGTTGTACATAGGGTTACTATGAGTCTCATTTGTAGGCAACTTGATTACACAAAACAACAAATATATATATCAGAATCAGTTGGTATATATATATATACACCAACTGATTCTGATTGAAAGAGATCCATATTTGTTCTATTCCCAAAAAGGGTGATTCAACAAAATGTAGACATTAGCTATAATTATATCTATATAACTATAGAAATTGTTATTAATAATAACAAAATGTAGGCATGGAAGGCACCCGCATGAGATAGATTGATACAGTATCTGAGGTAGTGAAAGCTGGTGTGTCAGAATTAGTGAGACTGGCTCAGGACAGGGAAAGGTTCAGAGCTGCTGTACATAGGGTTGCTATACAGCGCAAGAAACTCAACGACACATAAAAACAAACACATACGTTGTTGTTGTTAAGCACCATCAAGTTGTAGATGACTCATAGCGACCCTATGAATGAAAAACCTGAGCATTGTTCATAGAGTTTCCAGAGGCAAGCCATTTCGGAGGTGGATGCCACTCCTGCTCCCAATATTGGTTGTTTTTTATTTAAGCCTCTTGTTTAGAGTCAACAAGACCTTGGGGAGAACGTTTGTATTTAAAAGTTGGTTGTTATTATATTTTGTAGGAACGTTCTACTAAGTGGTACAGCACTTTTCTGTCAATATGCTGTACAGAGGTAACCTGGGGTTTCTGTGATGCTGAACCTTGTGCCACTGGGGTGTCAAATGCCATAACTGTTACCTATGATAGACAGTGTTTGATGGGGCTCCCAGTTTAAGACAGGTTGGATGCAGGAGTGGCATCCCCTTTTTTAGGAAGTTCTAAACAACATGCCTCTGAAACTATGAAATATGATAAATGACTATAGTTATAGAAAGGCTTCAGGCCTTTTGTTCATAGGGTCACTAGGAGAGGAGTCATGGTTGACTCAATGGAAATCAACAACAACAA
>NW_006400282.1:336342-347396 GCF_000299155.1 Elephantulus edwardii
GGAAACACAACATACTCTGGTGGCCCTTGTGTTGAGAAGTGGCACTCCAACCCCAAAGCTGTGTGATTCAAATCCACCAGCTGCTCTGTGAGAGAAGGGTAGGCATTCTCCTCCTGTGTGATTTATTGCCTCTGAAAACTCTCTGGATGGTTAACTGTGAGTTAACTATGAGTTGGCTCCAACTCATCAGCACACAACAAATATATATACTTTTTATTTACATTTGTCTTCCTTCAGTGAGATGTAAGCTTTGTAAAGGGAAGGATTTTGTTGTTTCCTATTGTCTGTTTTCCCTTTCATGACATTATTCAAGTGCAGGGATATTTGTTTCTTTTCTTCTTTGATATATCTCAAATGCCTAGAACAACACGAGGGACATCTTTGCTGTTTTTGTTAGGTACTCTTAATTGGACTATGAGTCCTAGAAAGCCTATGGGAACAAGAGATCTGAACCTTGCCCTGTCCCACACCTCCCTCACTAACTCCTTCATGTGCAAACCCATTGAGATGATCACTGTGGCAATCTATATCCTTGGGAGTCTCCCTCTCTTTTGCTGCCCTCTGTCTTTCCCAGGATGATGTCTTTTTCCAAGGACAAGCTCCTCCTGACAACATACCTGAAGTATGTGAGACAAAGTTTCACACTTCTTGTATCTAAGGAGCAACCTGATTGCATATCCTCCAGGACAGATTTGCTTGTTGTTTTGGTAGTCCGTGGGATATTCAGCACTCTTCTCCAATACCACAACTCAAAGACATTGATTCTTCTCCTGTCATCTTCATTCATTTTCCAGCGCTCAGATGCATAGCCGGTGATTGGAAAGGCCATAGCTTGAATCAAACACATCTTACTCTTTAAACTGACATGACTGCTCTTTGGGACTTTGGAAAGATTCCTGACACCAGACTTCCCTATTGTTATACATCTTCTGGTCTCCTAACAGCTGGTATTAAGGGTGTTGAATGAGGAAAAAGCAGAATGAAATTGCAGACAATTTCAATCTTTTCTCCATCTATCATGATGTTGCCTAGTGGCCTAGTAGTGAGGACTTGTGTTTTCCGGATATTGAGATGTAACGCATATTGAAGGCTGCACTCCTTGATCCTCTCCAGCAAGTGCCTCAGGTGCTCCTAGCTTTCAGCTAGTAAGGTTACATCATCTGCATAATGCAGATAGTTGGTAAATCTTCCTCCAATTCTGATGCCACACCCTGCTTAAAGCCTCTCTAATGATTTGTGCAGCCTACAAATTGAATAGATATGGAGAAGAGATACAATCCTGACATACATCTTTCCTGATTTTTAAACCATGCAGTATTTATTCCCTTGCTCTGTTCAGACAACAGCTTCTTGGCATAGGTATAGATTTTATGTAAGCATAATTAAGTACTCTAGAAATTCCATTCTTCTCAATTTTAGCCATAGTTTGTTATGATCTACATAGACAAATGCTTTTGCATAGTCAATAAAACACAAATTAACGTCATTCTTTCCGCAGATGTAGTCAATTTGTGTATTGTGCTGTCCCTCAGGTAAAGTACATGTGTAAAGACACCCTTTGTTTTTCTTAAAAAAGGTATTTGCAATCAATAAAGCATTGAATGTAAAAAAGTCAATCATTCCCTCTCCAGCCTCATTTCTTTCACCAAGACTATACATCCTGACTACTACTCCTTCCTTGTTTCCAGCTTTTGCATAGTAATTATTAATGCATTTTTAAAATTTAATATTAATTTCAATGAAAATTTACAGAGACTTTGGATTTCCATTCATTCATTGTCGCACTTTTTCTCCCCTCCCAACCCTCCCCCCTAGGACACTACCCTCTTGGAAAAGTAAAAGAAAAATTCTTTCATTGTTTTACAAACCCTCCCCCAGGTCCACTCCACTATGCAGCCTTCACTCTCAACTCCTGTCATGACAAAAATACCTAATCACATATCCCTTTTAAACAGTTTTCTTCCTCATCTGTTTCAATTCATTTTTCTCAGTCTCCCCTCAACCCTGATGTCAGTCCTGTTTTACAACAGTGGCACCATGTAGTATTTGTCCTTTTGTGGCTGAGATACTTCACTCAGCATAATGTCCTCCAGGGTCACCCATTTTGAATCATATTGCATGAGTTCCTTTTCTTTCAATGCAGTGTAGTATTCCATTGTGTGAATATACCACAGCTTCTCTATCCATTCGTTTGTTGATGGGCACTTAGGTTGCTTCCAACTCTTTGCTATTATAAACAAAGCTGCGATAAACATGGGTGTGCATATTATTAATGCATCTTGATTGCATGTTCAATAATTTTCAGACTGCAAATGTCTGTAGAAATCCTCAATTTCTTCCTCTTGGCTTTTTTTATTGGTGCATATTTTAAATATGTCATATTAACACGTCTTCTTTGTTACATATGGATAGTAAGTATTCTATAATCCACAACATTGTAGTTTAGGATAGACCTTGAAATTGTAGTTTTAATTATGAATGCAACACTGTTCTACATCAATTTTTCCTCTCTGGCATAATAGATCATATGATTGTCTGATAGTCTTTTCAAGTCGTTACTTGCTGTGTATCTGAAATTTAGACATTGACAAAGGTATGACAGAAGAATTAATGTCTTTGAGTTGTGGTGCTGGAGGAGAGTACTGAATATCCCATGAACTGCCAAAAGAACAAGCAGGTATGTCATGGGAAAGGTGCAGCAAGAGTGCTCCTTGGAGGTAAAGATGGTGAACTTCCGTCTCTCATATATGGTGCTAGGAAGGGCTATTCTCTTCAGAAGAATATTATGTTTGGAAAGGTGGCGTGTTAGCAAAAGGGAGGAAGACTCCCATTGAGATGAATTGACATGGTGACCTTAGCAATGGGATAAAGTGTATCAGAGAAGATGAAGATGGCACACAATAAGGCATGATTTGAGTCTGTTGTTTCCAAGGTCACAATGAGCTGTACTAAACTTGGCTGCACCTAACAACATAACAACAAAGACATTCTTATGGTAGTCTCTGCTTTCAGCCAAGATCCATCTTACATCAGCAATAGTAAGTCCTTAAAAGGAATCATTTAATAAATAAATAGAAGAGCTCCTAACAGGTTCTTCAGGGGCTACTGTGAAAATGAAATTAAAAATAAGATAAAAAGAAACTAAAAAATGAAAGCTGTGATCTCAATAAGTAAATAAGAGCATTTCTAGATGACTGTTCAGTGACTTACCCTGCTTGATGTCTAAATATTTTTTAACATTTTCATCATAACAGTAACCCATTTTATTATATGCATTTCTGTAACTTTGCCTTGGAATATTTTTGTTATTGATGTAATTGAATTCTGATATTCTCACAGAATCAGAATTCTGATGTCTTATTTGGAAATTCTCTGATAAAAAATTGATTGCTCCAGGTTTTCATTCTCTACCCAGTTGTAGCATTTACAAAAGATGGAACAAGATATAGAAGGATTTGGCATGGTGTAACAATAACACACCTGTAGCCTACCAGTTCCAACTTTGAATTCTAACCTCATAATTTAACAGCATGTGACCTAGTCTAATTGCGTATTTCACAATAGTGAAATAGCACTTTTGGCTAACAGCAAACCCACTTCAGACTAAAGCACCAGAGTTCCTTATTAAATATCTTATGTAATTTTAATCTCTGTATATTATCAATATATTTTTGTACTGAAATTCTTGAGAATCATTTTAAAGTTAACTTTTAAAAATACTTTTCTTGAGGTATGTCATTCATATAATTAAAATACATTTAGCTTATCCTTGTTTAAGAATGGCACAAATATGTTTAACAGAGATGTAAGATCTTTACCATGTCTGTGTTGGGGCTTCTTTATGTGTTTTGAACTGTGAACTCATGTTCTCACTTGCCTTAACAACATCTATATATTTTCTCATTTTAGTTATCTGATCCATTTGAGAACATTTGATCCATGTTTTCTTTTTTTTTTTTTGTTAGATACTTCTATTTATTTCTGCATTTCTCTTTTTGTCTCTCATTGCCATCAAGATAGAATCTACTCACCACTGACCTTCCAGGGGATTCTCAGAGATTGTAAATTACTTATGAGGAGATTGCCCATCTTTCTTTTCTTGAGCAACTGGTAGATTCAAACCATTCACCGTTGGGTTGACAGCACAACTCCTTACCCACAACACCACCTGTCTGCAAAGCAAAAAGTCTTATACTTCCATGCACTTCCCCCAAGTCTCATGTGAGACAAAGCTTCACTATTCTTGCCTCTAAGTGGCACTCTCTCTAAGCTGCTCTTCCTCTAAGAGAGATTTGTTTATTCTTTTATCAATAAATGCTGTTGTTGTTGTTGTTATGTGCTGTCAAGTCAGACCTACCTATAGTTGACCCTCTGTGAGGTTTTTAGAGGCAATAAATTACCCAGGAGGAGATTGCCCATCTATCTCCAATGGGAGATTCGAACCGTGTGCCTTTGGGGTCGCAGCACAGGTTATTATCACTAGGCTACCAGAGCAAATCCATATTCTCCATGCCACAATGCAAAAGCATTGATTCTTCTTTAGTCTTCCTTACACATTGTCTAACTTTTCAGATGTATAGGATGCAATTCAAAAGACTATGGCTTGGATCCCAAAAGATATGTGGTTTAGATTCACCAGCTGTTCTGCTGGCGAAGGACGGGCAATCACCTCCTGTGCAATTCCCTGACTCTGAAAACCCGCCAAATAATGAGCTCTGGGTCAGTCCAGACTCAGTGACACACAACAACATATACATGACTTGAATCAGGCCCACATTAATTTTTATACTGTCATCCTTACTCTTTAGAACTTTGGAGAGGTCCTTGATCGTAGATTGTCCAATATTACAGGTCTTTTGATTTCTTGACTGCTGCTGCCATGGGTGTTGATTGTGGATCCAAGTAGCATTAAATCATGGACAACTTCAGTCTTTCCTCCACCTACGATGATGTTGCCTACTGGTCTATTGGTGAAGATTTTTATTTTCCTGATGTTGAGATATAACTAATATAAAAAGCTGTACTCTTGAATCTCCTTTGTTGTTGTTGTTGCATACCATCGAGTAGGAACTGGCCCATAAATTATCCTAATGGGATTTTCAGAGGCAGTTAATCACACAGAAGGAGATTGCACATAAGTGGTTATTTTGTGGACTTAGGATATATAGAGAGAGTACCAAATTGGTCTAAGGTGCATGGCTTATCATTCTGAAATCAGTCATATAAAAATGTCTAAGCCTAGAATGAGGCTAACATCAGGGTGGAGGTAAGACTGAGAAAAACTGGATAAATTATGTTTACTGCATTGAAACCAATGAGGGAGAGAGTAGTTTAAAAGTAATATATTTTAGGGCATTATGATTATCATAAGAGTCTGGAATGAGGGTTGCAGAGTGGAGTGTACTCTGGGTGGGGGTAGAGGTGGGGTTGTGCAGGGGGATTGTATACCAATAAAGGAGTTTTTCTTTTGATTTTCAAGGAGAAGATCAAACTGGGGAGTGGGGGGCAGGGAGAAAAGCACAACAATGAATGAATGGAAATGCAAAATCTCTGTAGATGTTCATTGAAATTATTAAAAAAAAAAGTCTAAACCTAAAGTCCAAGAGTTGGATTTGGATTTTAGATTCTATATATCTTTATTCCTTCACACAAAAATTTGCAAAATTGTAAAAAGAACAAAGGCTAAGTGGAGACAGCCATACCTGACCTCTACAAACTGTACAAAGATGAATTGTCCCCATCAACAGCATCAATAACGCAAAACTAATTCCCAAAAGGTTAGACATGTTCCCTAAGCTCCCCTACCTTTTTCTGCTCATCTCCACACCAATTTTACTGCTTTGCTGTTTCCAAAATCCAATGTGAGAGCTCACAGACCACACAGAACCTTACTGAGGCAGTCAAAATGCTCTATGTTAATAGCAGAATACATTTAGGATGCCTACTGAAAATGTGTTCACAGGTACCTCAACCTTGAGCCTTGCAGCTTTAGGCCAGTGTTTTGCAGTTCTCAGTCCTGTAAATTATAGCCTCCAATCCCCAGTTGTTTGACAAGCTTGGGTAAAGGCTCTTAGCTCCAGGTCCAATGGTGTAGCAGTCTCAAGGTTCCATCTCACATCAGGTTTCTGGTTTTCTGTCTCAGGTCAGGTTTCTGGCTCTCCACTGTGGCTACTATGATTGTTGATCCTATAGGTCCTCTTCCTTGCTCTTTTCCTGGCAGTGAGATTCCTTCCCCACAACTGCTGAATCTACTCTATTTAGTGGCTAGACTAGCCACTCCCCTTGTGGATAGGCTAACACACCCTATTGGCATATTCCTACCAAGCAACATGGCAAAGTAAAGTTTAGTGGCTAGGAAACCCATAGTGAAAGATGAATTCAACAGTCACAAATTACACCCTTCCTATTATTATGTGATGTGGAAATAGTAAAATCTACTGCTAAAAATTCACAAACTTTTAATGCATGTAATTAGAATAAGATTATTGTTGGATGATGCCTAGTCAAGAACAACTCATAGTGTCCCTATAAATAACAAATCTCAGCTCTGTCCTGTCCTGTGCCATCCTCATAATCTCTGACATACTCCAGCCCATTGCAGCAGTCACTGTGCCAATCTACCTCAATTAGAGTCTTCATCTCTTTCATCATCCCTCAACCTTCCCAAAATTGATATCCATCTCCAAGCAGTAACTTCCCTCAGCAACATGCCCCAAGTGTATGAGATGAGGCTTTATCATCTTTGCATCCAAAGAGCACTCTGTCTGTACCTTCTCCAAGACATGTCTGTTTGTTATTTTGATAGTCCATAAGACGGACATTCCGTACTCTTCTCCAGCACCAAAATTCAAAGGAATCAATTCTTCTTCTGTCATCTTCTTCATTGTCCAGTTCTCAGGAGCATAGCATTGATTGAAGAGACCATGGCTTGACTCAGTCACACCTTAATCCTCAAACTAACATCATTGTTCCTCAACAATTTAGAGAGAATAAGACAGTAGATATAAATTTATTGTTTTGAGTGATAGTTTACAAATCAGTAAAGCTTTTTATTCAATCCTTCATATGTATTTTGTTTTATAACAT
Source organism: Elephantulus edwardii (assembly GCF_000299155.1). NCBI lineage: Eukaryota > Metazoa > Chordata > Mammalia > Macroscelidea > Macroscelididae > Elephantulus > Elephantulus edwardii. The sequence continues at coordinate 343,429 of NW_006400282.1, forward strand.
TGACATTACAATTTCATGAAAATATTTTATAACATTAATTAAAATTTGTTCTTCTTGTTGTTATGCACCATTGAGTCACTCGTGAGTCATAGCAACCCTATATACAACAGCCTTAAAACCTGTGCCAATATTATTGTCTCCAACATACCTACCCCCATTACCCCAGTCACTGAATACAACTCATTGAGGGTCTTCCTCTCTTGCTCTGTCCCTCCAACCTCCCAAGCATGATGTCCCTCTCCAAAAACTGGTCCCTCCTTGCAACATGTCCAAAGTATGTCAGATGAAGCTTCAGAATCCTTGCCTCCAAGGAGCAGCCTGGTCTTACCCTCTCTAGGATGAACTTGTTTGTTCTCCTAGCAATCCATGATATATTCAACACTCTTCTCCAGTACCACAGCTCAAAGGCATCAATTCTCCTTATATCATCCCTTGTTATTGTCCAGTTTTCCGACGCATAGCAAGTAATTGCAAAGATCATGGCCTGGATCAGGCACACCTTAGTCTCCAGACTGACATCGCTGCTCTTCAGTATTTTGGAGAGGTCTCTAGCAGCAGACTTTCCCAGTGAAATTTGTCTTTTTATTTCCTGGTTTCTGGTACCAAGAGTGTTGATTGTGAAGCCAAGCAAACTAAAGCTGTTAACAATCTCAATCTCTTCACCATCCATAATGATGCTGCCAATTGACCCAGTGGTGAGAATCTTTGTTTTCTTGATATTGAGCTTCAATCCATATTGAAGGCTGCAGTCCTTGACCTTCGATAAGGACTCAGTTTCAGCAAGCAGGGTTGTGTTATCTGCATAACACAGATTGTTGATGAATCTTCCTCCAATCCCGATGCCACATTTCTCCTCATAGAGCTCAGCCTCCTAGATAATCCGTTCCACATATAAATTAAAAAGGTATGGAAATAGGACACATCTCTGGTGTACACACTTCCTAATTTTGGACCTTGCAGTGTTTCCTTGCTCTGTTCTGATAACTGCCTCCTGGTCTAAGTATAGGTTTTATATAAGCACAATCAAGTGTTTGAGAATTCCCATCCTCATCAGAGTCAGCCACAGTTTGTTGTGATCCACCCAAATACCTCTGCATAGTCAATGAACACAGATAGACATTTCTCTGGTACTCTCTGATTTCAGCCAAGATCCATCTGACATTAGCTATAATATCCCTAGTACCACAGCCTCTTCTAAACCCAGCCTGCACTTCTGACAGTTCTCTGTTGATGTGCTGTTCCAGTTGTTTTTGGATAATCTTCAGCAGAATCTGTGATATCAGTGATATTGCTCTATAATTTCCACACTCTGTTAGGTCACCTTTCTTTGGAATGGTAACTAATAGAGATCTCTTCCAGTCAGTTGGCCAGGTGGTTGTCCTCCAGATTTCTTGACACAACTTTGTGAGTGTGTCCAGAGCAGCGTCTGTTTGTTGAAATATGTCAACAGGTATGCCATCAATTCCTGGGACCTTGTTTTATGTCAATTCCTTCAGAGCAGCTTGAACTTCTTCCTTCATCACCAGAGGCTCTTGCTCATATGTTGTTTCATGGAATTCTTCTGTGTCTGCCTATTCCTTTTGGTATAATGACTCTGTATACATTTTCCATCTTCTTTTAATGCTTCCTGGATCATTTAATATTCTGACCAAAGCATCCATGGGGGAAAGATGTGTGTGTCAGGAGGTGACTCAGCTGACCTCACAAAACACCACACAAGTACAACTACATGTCCCAGAAGTCTGCTGATCAACAACATTATATACCAATTAAAATTTAGTAACGTAATAAATTAACTATAATGACCTAGCAACCTCTTATATTGCCTTCCTCTTCACTCAGATTATCTACTGATTAATTTTTACTGTCTTCCCCCTTGCCTTTTATCCCTGGTAACAATCCAAGAATTATTTTATCCATATTAAAGTCTTTCCTTGGAAATTCCATATGGCCCAGCTATCCAACTTCTTGAAATATACACGAAGACAATGAGAACTGAAGCACAAAGAGAGACTTGTACACTAATATTCATAGCAACATTATTCACCATTGCAAGAACATGGAAACAGCTCTATTGTCCAATCACAATTGAATGGATTGAGAAATTATGATACATTCACACAATGGAATACTACACAGCATGCAAGAGCAATAATTTTGTAAATTACTACCTAACTTGGGAGGGACAAGAAAGCATTAAGCTCAGTGAACTAACTCAGTTGCATAAGGACAAAGACTGTACAAGACCATTATTGTAGAACATTAATGAGATGCAAGGGGGGTGGGAGGGACAAGCAAGGGGGCAAGTAGAGAGAAGTGGATAAGCTGGGAGAGGGAGGATCATTAATCTTAGGGTTGCACAATTTGATGGGTGGAGGGAGGAGTGGGTAAAGAAAATGGGAAATATCCAGTGTAAAAAACAATGTACAAGAACTTTGTAAGTATATCAGTATAAAATAAAAATTTTATTTTTAAAAAATCCTTTTCTTAACTTTTTAGAATATTAATTTTTTTAATATTGTGTTCTGTTGAGGTGAAACCAACCCAAAGGTGAACTTCTCATGTGTTTTCAAAGGCAATATAAATCACATGGGAGAGATTTTCCATCTTTCTCCCACAGAGTAGCTTGTGGATTCATACAGCATACCTCTGGTGGCCTAGAGGCAAGAAGCTGCACTACAATCCTGTAGGTATACAGTTCGAGGCCACCAGCCGCTCTGCAGGAGAAGGATAGACAGTCTCCTCCCATGCAATTAACTATCTCTGAAAACCCACCAGAGGGACAGCTATGGGTCGGTTCCAACTCGACGATACACAATCACCACCGCCGTTGAGTTGGCAGAGCAATTCCTTATCACTAAGTCACCAGAGTTCTCTTTTGTGACTAACTTCTTTTTGTTTTGTGAATTCTTAGTGTTGTATAGTACTCCATCTTGTGAACGTATCATAGTTTCTATATCTAATCACCTGTTGATGGGTGCGTGGCTTGCTTCCATCTCTTTGCTATTATAAATAATGCTTCAGTGAACATGAGTGTGCATACATCTGTACTAACATCTCTTTTTTCTTTGAGATATATACTTTGCAGTGAGATTTCTGGACCAAACAGTATCTCTCTCTCCAACTTTCTAAAGAAATACCAAACTGCTTTCCAAAGTTTTCGCACCATTTTACATTCCAGCAGCATCTGAGAGGTCAAATCTTTCTACCTCCTCGTCAGTTTTATTGTTTGCTCTCTCATTGTAATTGACTATTTTTGCTGGGTAAAATGATATATAACTGTTATTTTTATCTGCATCTCTAGTGCTGTTAGGGAGCTCTGGTGGCCTAGTGGGTAAGGAGGTGTACTGTCAACCCAAAGGCAGGCAGTTTGAATCTACCATGGGAGAAAGATAAATGATCTTCTCTCCTGTGATTTACAGCTTCTGAAACCTTTTTAAGAGTCAACTATGAGTCATTTCTTTGACAGCACGAGTAGCATTCACTTCTAAATAACATGCCTCCAAAAACTCTATGAGCGTTGATAAATGTTGATAATTGTAGAAGAGCTTTAGGCCTTCTGTTCATAGGGTTCCTATGAGTCATGCTCAACTCAAAGGCAATCAATAACAACAACATGAGTTGTTTCTGACTTGGCAGCAATGGATGACAGGAGGGGAAAAAAAAGCCTTAAAAGAACCCACCCACTACACAGTCACAGTAATCAAAAAAACTTGATACTGGTATAGTGACAGATCCATAGACCAGTGGGATAGAATTGAACACCCACAGGGGAGCTCTGGTGGCCTAGTGGCAAGGAGCTGCAACTACAATCCTAGAGGTGCACGGTTCGAATCCACCAGAGCTCTGCCGGGGAAGGAGGGACAATCCCCTCCTGTACCAGTCAGATCTGATTTGACGGTACACTCACACAAAAATAATAAAAATTTAAAAAAAAAGAATTGAACACCCAGAAATAAATTCATGCA
>NW_006400282.1:349221-362367 GCF_000299155.1 Elephantulus edwardii
TGCGGTTGGCGCAGGATAGAGCAGGGTTTAGGGCTGTTGTGCATAGGGTCGCTATGAGTCGGAAACGACTCGGCGGCACATAACAACAACAACAGCAGCCCTGGACATGTTCACCAGGTTATGTCAAGAATTCTGGAGAACAACTACAGGGCCAACTGACTAGAAGAGATCTTTTTAAATTCCCATTCAAAAGAGAATTTGTTCTTGAAAACAATGTATTCAAATTTTATAAATAAACTAGCAGAAATTTAAAAAAAAAAAAAAGAAAAAAGGTGACCCAACAGAGTGTGGAAATTATCTAATAACATCACTATAACACACAAGCAGGAGTCTGCTAAATGTTATTCGGAAATTACTAGAAGAGTACATCAGCAGAGAACTGCACATGTGCAGATTAGGTTTAGAAGAGGCTGTGGCACTAGGGACATTATAGCCAATGTTCGATGGATCTTGGCTGAAAGCAGAAAGTACCAGAGGAATGCCTATCTGTGATTCATTGACTATGCAAAGACATATGACTGTGTGGATCACAAATTGTGGCTAACCTTGAGAAGAATGGGGATCACAGAACACTTAATCGTGCTTATGTGAAACCTAAACTTGGACCAGAAAGCAGTAATCAGAAAAGAGCAGGGAAACCTACATGATTCAGGATCAGGAACCGTGGGATGCATCCTTTCTCCATACCTTTTCAACCTATATGCAGAACAGATCATTTGGGAAACTGGACTTTATGAGGATAAATGTGGCATCAGAATTGGAGAAAGATTCATCAACACCTGCATTATGCAGATACCACAACCTTGTTGCTGAAACTGAAGAGGACATGAAGTGTTTGCTGCAAAAGGTCAAGGACTTTAGTCTTTAATATGGATTGAGGCTCAACATCAAGAAAATGAAGATTCTCACCACTGGGCCTATTGACAGCTTCATGATGGAAAGAAAAGATAGTGAGATTGTTGATAACTTCAGCTAGCTTGTTTCCACAATCAACACTCTTGCAGTCAAGAAACCAAAAGCCAAATTGCATTGGGATATTCTGCAGTCAGGAACCTCTCTAAAGTACTGAAAATCAATGCTGTTAATCTGGAGACTAATGTGTGCCTGATCCAGGCCATGGTCTTCACAATTATTTGTTATGCATTAGAGAGCTGGACAATAACTAAGGATAATAGAAGAAGGATTGATGCCTTTGAGTTGTGGTGCTGGAGAAGAGTATTGACTATACCTTGCCAGGAGAACAAAGAGGTCTGTCTTGGAGAAAGGGAAAACAGGATGCATCCTAGAGGCAAGGATTTTGAGGCTCTACCTCACATACTTTGGGCACATGACCAGGAGGGATCACTCCTTGGAGAGGGACATCATGCTTGGAAGGGTGGAGGGACAGCACAGGAGAGGAACAAGATGAAATGGATTGACTCAGTAACTGGAGAAATGGGAGTAGATCTGTTGGAGATAATGAGATTGGCTCAGGATAGGGCAGGGTTCAGAGCTAATGTACGTAAGGTTGCTACAAGTCACAGGTGACTCAATGGCACAGAATAATAAAAAACATGAAAAAGAAAGGAGTGTGTCAGGGATATATGCTTTCTCCGTAACTATTTAGTCTGTATGCTGAGCAAATAATTCGAGAAGCTAAACACTATGAAGAAAAATGAGGCATTAGGATAGGAGGAACACTCAACAATCTGCATTATGCAAATGACAACCTTGCTTGTTGAAAGTGAGGAATGCTTCAAATGTTTGCTGGAGAAGATAAAAGAGTACAGCCTTCAATATGGATTACATCACAAGATCAAGAAGACAAAAATCCCCACCTCTGGGCTGATAAGCAATATAATGACAGAAGGATGAAAGATTGAAATTGTCAATGATTTCATCCTACTGTGTCCCACAATCAACACTTTTTGTACTAGCAGTCAAGAGACCAGGAGCTGTATTGCCTTGGGCAAGTCTGCTGCCAGTCTCCTAATTACTGAGGAGCAATGATGTCAGTTTAAAGACTAAGGTGTGTCTAGTTCAGGCCTTGGTATTTTTCAATCACTTGCTTTGCATCTGAGAGTTGGATGATAAATAAGGACAGCAGAAGAAGAATATATGCTGTAGAGTTATAGTGTTGGAGGAGAGTATCCCATGGATTGCCAAAAAAGCAAACAAATTAGTCCTGGGGAAAATGCAGCCAAGAGTGCTCCTTGGAGACAAGGATGGAGAAGCTTTGTCTCACATACTTTGGGCATGTTGTTAGGAAAGGCTAGTCCTTAGAAAGGGACATCATGCTTGGAAATACGGAGGGTCACTGTAAGAGAGGGAGACCCTCAATGAGATGACTAACACAATGATGGCAGCAGTGGTCTTGAGCATGTCAGAGAAGATGAGGATGGCACAGTGTAGGACAAGGTTCAGATCTGTCATTCACAGTGTCACTATGAATCATATTCAACCACAGGACTTACCAAGAAAAACATGGCTCCGTGATCTTTGATAAAGAGATGAAATTCATTAGGTAGAGAAAAGATGGCCTCTTTAACAAATGGTTTTAACAGAACTATATTATTCACATAAAATTGAAGCAAGATCCATACCTCATACCACATGTAGAAGCAAACTTAAGAAACAGGATTGTTTGGGTTTTTTTTTTTTTTAAAAAAAAAAAAAGGAAGAAGCAATACACAAAGTATAAAAATTTTCTCTCTACTCCTCCTTATGTGATCTTGTTCCATAATTTGGAATGAGCTGTCAGCTTCTTGTGCAGTCATCTGTTTCTAGCAGCTGGGCTGGGAAAATATAAGTTTACACTTGTCAGTGAGCTGGACAATTTGGTCCAGAGTTTCTTTAACTGAAAAGGGAAGCTAAGTTTTTTTTTTTTTAGATTTTTTATTTTCTTTTATTTTATTATTTTTGTGTGCGTGTACCGTCAAATCAGATCTGACTGGTACAGGAGGAGATTGCCCCTCCTTTCCCGGCAGAGCATCTGGCGGATTCGAACCGTGCACCTCTGGGATTGTAGTTGCAGCTTCTTGCCACTAGGCCACCAGAGCTCCCCGGAAGCTAACTTTTAACTCTGTTAGTTAGCAATACACAAATTGTTCTGTATCAGGTTAGTTGTTTTTTTCTTTAAATTTTCTTTTAATTTTATTATATTTTTCTGTGTACCGTCAAATCGCATCTGACTGGTACAGGAGTAGATTTCCCCTCCTTCTTCAGCAGAACATCTGGTGTATTTGAACAGTGCGCCTCTGGGATTGCAATGCAGCTTCCTGCCACTAGACCACCAGAGCTCCCTATCAGGTTGGTTTTTAAAATTTGCCATTTAGTCATTATTATAAGCTTCCTTAACCTGTAAAAATATTCTCTTTTTTAAATAACATTGTGGTGGTTGTTGTTATGTGCCGTCGAGTCACTTGCGACTCATAGCGACCCTATGTACAACAGCCCTAAACTCCGCTCTGTCCTGCGCCAGTCGGACCATCTACAATACACCCATCCTGATTACCCCAATCGCTGAATCAATCCACCTCATAGGGGGCCTTCCTCTCCTGCACTGTCCCTCCACTCTCCCAAGCATGATATCCCTCTCTAAGGACCGGTCTCTCCTCACATGTCCAAAGAATGTTAGATGGAGCCTCAGAATCCTTGCCTCCAAGGAGCCGCCCGGTTTGACCCTTTCCAGGATGAATCTGTTTATTTTCCTAGCAGTCCATGGTACCCTCAATTCTCTTCTCCAGCACCACAGCTCAAAGGCATCAATTCTCCTTCTATTCTCTTTAGTCATTGTCCAACTCTGATGAATAACAAGTGATTGCAAAGACCATGGCCTGTGTCAGACACACCTTGATTTTTTTAATGAAAATTTATAAAAGTTGGATTTTTATTCATTCATTATTGCACATTTTCCTCTCTCCCCCTTCCATCTCCCTCTTCCAGTTTACTTTCTTTTTAAAAAACATATTTATTCATTATTACACAATTTCCTCCTTTCTTCTGCTCTCCCCTTTCCCCTATCCACTTTGCAGTGTACTTCTTGTTACGGAGTGTTATCATATATATAATACCTTATATATTAAAGCATTAAACCTGTATAATAAATCCAGTGACCATTCATTTTATTAAAAAATATTATGTAATGATCAATTGAAATGATCATTGACCTATCTTCAGTGTACCTTCCAGTCTGATACCTGGAATTTATTTCTTAATACAGACTAAATTCTTTCAAAAGATATAAATGCTGAAAGCAACAGAAGAGTTTCACTATCTTCTCTGACCCATTGTTTGATTTAGAAGGAGCCCTCAGGCACCAGGTTTTCCAAAACTCATGGTACAAAAGAACATTTAAAGTCATAGTCTATGTGGGTTACCCCAGCTTTCAAGAAAGCTAGAAATTTGAAAAGTAAATAGGAGGTAATTTAGCAACATTAACAGCAATATCAGCCCAATTGACTGGAAATAACTCAAAATTTCAACGTCTTTGTACCAAGGAAAAATGTCTAACAAAGTATTTATTTATATATAAACAAGTAACAGCTTTCATTTATATTATTCTTGTGGTCGTGTACCATCAAGTCAGAACTAACCTATAGCTGACACTCCTGCAGGTTAATCACAGAGGCAGTTAATCACACTGGAGCAGAGTGTCCATCCTCCAGTGGAGCAGCTGGTGGCTTGGAACTGCTGTTTTAAGGACTGCAGCACAGCTTCTCGCCACTAGGACACCCGAGCTCATTTGTATTAGTAGCAATGATATTCTGCAAAATCTCAGCTAACCATAACTAAAACTCCAAATACATCTTTAGTTGTGGTGCTGTTCTTAAGTGCCATGGAGTCTACCAAGATTCACAGTGATTATATGAGCAATGCATCAGGGCCTTGCCCTGTCCTGTGCCATCTTCATCACCTCTGATATACTCGAGCCCATTGTTACAGTCATTGTGTCAATTCATCCTGCTGAGGGTCTTCCTTTCTTTCACTGATCCACCACCTCTCCAAGGACAATGTATTTTACTGAAGTCTAGTACTTGCTAACAACAGACTCAAATATGTGATACCAAGTTGAGCCACTTTCTCCAAGATATATATTTTTTTGTTCCTCTTCAACACTACAATGCAAAGGAATCCATTCTTCTTCTGTCATCCTGATTCATTGTCTAGTATTCAGACACATAGCAAGTAATTTAAAGACCTTAAATTAAATTAAAAAGGTGCACTTGAATCGTTAAACTGACATCATGTTCCTTAGTACTTTGGAAAGATCCATGACAGCAGATTTTCCCAATGTAATGTAGTTCTTTATTGCTGGCACTAAGGGTGTTGATTTCAAGCAAGATTAAATATTTGACAGTTGCACTCTTTTCTCCATCTGTCATGATGTTGCCTATCAGCCCAGTGGTAAGGATTTTGATGTTGGATGTAAACCATACTGAAAGCTGTAGTCTTCGATCTTCTGTAGCAAGCATTTCAAGTCCTCTTCACTTACAGCAAGCAAAGTTATGTCATTTGTATAAAGTAGGTTGTTAATAAATTTTTTTATCTTGATGCCACATTCTTTATCATAAAATACAGCATCTCAACTGATTTGGTCTGCAAACAGATTGTACAGGTACAGAGAAAGGATATAGTCTTGTTGCATACCTTTCTTGATTTTAAACCATGCAGTGTTTCCGAGCTCTGTTCACAATTTCTTGGTCAAGGCTTTGGTTTTGCATACGCACAATTAAGTGTTCTGGGATTCCCATTCTTCTCAATGTTAGTTCTTTTTTATGGTCTACACAGCCAAATGCCAGTCAATAAAGTACAAAAATTATCCTTCTTGTATTATTTCCTTTAATACATGAACGACTCACCTCAGTAACGAAAAACTAAAAATTTTCTTGTTTCCTAATACTTTATACTGTCTTTAGGGCTTCTTTTCTAGTTCTCAGTTTTACATTCCTCTCTTATTTATTATTTTTCCTCTTGGTTAATTTATTTAATATAAGCATATAGGAATACTCGGCATCTCTGGTGGCTTAGTCTGTAGGAAGTTGCACTGTTAATACAAAGGCAGTGCCTCTCTCACAGTTTAGACTGATCAGCAAATCTACTGGAGCAAGATGGACAATCTCCTCCCCTGCAATTTACAGCCTCCCATAATCTTCTGGATGGTCCTCTATGAATCAGTTCTGACTCAAGAGAAATGAGAAAAGAGAACACAAAGAAAGTGTAACAACAAACAGTTTAAACCTACAGGTAAAATTAACAAATCCACTACTCAGGTAATGCATTTAGGAGAAAAAAAAATGCATTTCAGAAAATACAACATTAACATATGCACTATATTTCCTCATCAAACCCCATAATAACCCTTCAATCTATTCAGTCAGCTTTTGTTCTGTGGGGTCCTGGATCATCCACAGACTATGAGAAATGTCACCAGAGAAGCAGAAGTCATGAGTCTGTCAATTCTAAATCGCATAGTCTTTTTAAAATGCAACAGAGTCTATATGTTGTTAGAATCAAACTCAAATGCATTGCTGTTGAGTACCTGGTTTGTTTCAACAAATTAAAAAGCTTATCTTCGTATAACAAAAATATGTCATTGCCAAGTTACAAAAATATTTCTTAAATATGAAAACTTAATTATAATGCAAAGCCAAAAATAGAGTCTGTTCAAAAATGTTAGACAGAAATCTCTTCCAATATTATGATTAATTTTATTTTCTGGAAGCCTTAGATAGAACACATAACAAGCTTAAAATCTAATAACATATACTCAGAATATAAAGAAACATCCTAATATTATTACATCTAGAAATATCTGAATTGCATCCTATTATGTAAGCACAGTAATTTGTCCAAGTAAACCCATCCCCTAATGCTGCTAGGTTCAAACATAAAAGTTGTAACCAAATGAGCGACTAAAATAACTGAAACTATGACCTAATACCAGGTTTTAGTTGCCTAGCAGTAAGCAAAACCTATCAAAAAATGCTAACATATAACAACTATGAGATATCATCTCACCCTAGTCAGAATAGCAAAATTTAACAGAACAGCAAGCAACAAATGCTGGCAAGGTTGTGGAGAAAATGGAACCCTTATTCACTGTTGGTGGGAATGCAAAATGGTGCAACCACTGTGGAAGGCAGTATGGCACTTATAGAGATACCATTTGACCCAGCAATTCCACTACTTGGGAATATATCCCAAAGAGACCATAACTGACAACCAGACAGATATATGCACACCCATGTTTATCGCAGCTCTGTTCACAATAGCAAGGAGTTGGAAACAACCCAGGTGCCCATCAACGAACGAATGGATAGAGAAGCTGTGGTATATTCACACAATGGAATACTATGCTGCATTGAAAAATAAGGAACTCATTCAATATTATTCAAAATGGGTGAGCCTGGAGGAAATTATGCTGAGTGAAATATCTCAGTTGCAAAAGAACAAATATTGCATGGTGCCACTGCTGTAAAATGGGACTGATGTCAGGGTGGGGGTAAGACTGAGAAAAACTGGATAAATTGTGTACACTGTACTGAAACAGATGAGGGACTGAATAATTTAAAAGCAATGTATGATAGGGTATTATGGTTACCACAAGAGTGCACAATTAAGATTGCATAGTGGAATGTACTTGGGGTGGTGGGAGGGGTGCGGGGGGATTGTGTACCAGGGAGGGAGTCTTTCTTTTACTTTTGAAAGAGAGGAGTGAACTGGGGGGTGGGGGAAGAGGGCTGGGCGGGTGGAGAAGTACAGCAATGAATTAATGGAAATCCAAATTCTCTGTAAATGTTCATTAAAATTATTTTTTTAAATGCTAACATATATAAAATTTTAATCCAAAAGGGAATCAGCCACTTCTCTCTTTTTTTGACATGTCCATGTGATTTTATAATTTCTTTAAACTATTTAGGACTTTTTCTTTATAAAGCAGAAAAGATCCATTTTCAGGAAGTTATAAGTTGTCAGAAATTTACAAATCACCTAGAAATAACTTTAAGAAACCTTAAAGGTAAAATAATTTACTTTTAAAAAGGAAATAAAGGTATGAAGCTTGGTCAACTCAAGAATCTTATTCCATGTACAGAAAAATCCTAATCCTTGGGGCAAATTGCAAAGAATGAATTAACAAGTGATTAAAGACATTTTTGTTAAAACAACTATGAGATATCATTTCACCCCAGTCAAAATAGCAAAATTTAACAGAACAGCAAGCAACAAATGCTGGCGAGGTTGTGGAGAAACTGGAACCCTGATTCACTGTTGGTGGGAGTGTAAAATGGTGCAACCCCTGTGGAAAGCAGTATGGCGCTTTCTCAAAAAGTTGCAAATAGAGATACCATTTGACCCAGCAATTCCACTACTGGGAATATACCCTGAAGAGACCATAGCTGACATCCAAGCAGATATATGCACACCCATGTTCATTGCAGCTTTGTTCACAATAGCAAGGAGTTGGAAACAACCTAAGTGCCCATCAACAAACGAATGGCTAGAGAAGCTGTGGTATATTCGCACAATGGAATACTATGCTGCATTAAAAAACAAGGAACTCATGCAATATTATTCAAAATGGTTGACTCTGGAGAACATTATGCTGAGTGAAATATCCCAGTCACAAAAGGACAAATATTACATGATGCCACTGTTGTAGAATGGGACTGTCCTTGGGGTTAGGGAGACACTGAGTAAGATGGGTTCAATAATGTATACTGCACTGAAGCAGAGGAAGGAGAGAACCGTCTAAAAGAGAGATGTAACTAGGTATTTCTGTCATCACAGGAGACTAGAGCGAGGGCTGCATGGTGGAGGGGACCTGGGGGAGGGTTTGTAAAACAATGAAAGAATCTTTTCTTTTACTTTTCCATAATTTTTGGACTCATGTACTTATAACTTGTTAGTCAAATTTGTGTCTTCTAGGTTGCAACACCCCCATGATACATCTTGAAGGATATGTACATGTACAGCCAAGCACAATCAATAAGAGTGCATCTGAATTCCAAAATCAATCTCCATAATAGTCTATGTGTTTCCTACTGCCAAAGGGGCCCTTCAGAGTAGTGAGAGAAGATCTTCACCCTGAAACCCACAGCGTCCCTTTTCAGCAGGAAGTAGCTAAGAGAATACGCCGTCCCCTTTTCCTTATGACTCAGGGTGAAGTCTCTCTCAGGGAGGAGTGATAGGGAATGGCAAAGGATACACTGACAAAGAAGATTAATCAGAACTGGCTTTGACAAGCACTGTGGCATTTGGAGAAGAACAAACTGGGAGGAGGGTAGAGAGAATAGTGCAACAATGAATGAGTGGAAGCCCAAAATCTCTGTAAATGTTTATGAAAATTAATAAAATATAATTATAGAAAAAAAATAAAGACATTTTTGTTAGTTTATGAGCAAGAAGCCAAATTATTTTATATGTTGTTTAATTATAAAGCTCCTAAAAATTTTTTTGTTTTTTTTTAATTTTTTTAAAGCTCCTAAAAATTTTAAGCTTTAGCTCCAAATAAACTTATTAATAATGGTTTTCTATTATATGTTAATTACTCTTAAATATTGTGACTCTTACTTAGCTTTTATAGTGTAACCTCTTAAATAACAAAATTAGGCATATTTATCAGCCAACCTGATTTTATATACATACACACATTAATATACCTAGGAAGCTCTGATGATCTAATGATAAGGAGTTGCACTTCCAACCCAAAGGCCTATTGTTCAAATCCACCGTTTGCTCCATGGAGAAAGATGGATAATCTTCTCCTGTGTGATTGACAACCTCTGAAAAGTTGCTGGAGGGTCAACTATGTGTCAGTTCTGACTTAGCACACAGCAATATCCTACATATATTTCTCTTTTCTCTGAAGAAACAGCCCTGGTGGTAGAATGATCAAAGAGCTCAAACATCAAATGAAAGTTCCCCTGCTCAAACAACTGCCATTCTGTAGGAAAGAAATAAGACAGCCTACAGATCCACAGCCTTGGGAACCCCTAGGGGCAGTTCCATTTTGTCCTATAGGATAATCATGAATCAAAATTGATTTAATGACACCTAACAACAACAAAACTTTAAAGCCTAGTGGTTTGGGATAGAGGGAAAGATTGTCTTGGTTTCCTGCAAGACCATCTGGAATTTGGAGAACTGATTTCCCTGTTAATGTTGCTGTTGTTGTTATGTGCTGTTGAGTGGCCTACAACGCATACAGACCCTATGTACAGCAGCTCTGAAGCCTGCCCTGTTCTGAGACAGTCTCACTGGTTCCAACACATCAACCTCCATTGCACCAGTCATTATATCAATTCATCTCATCCAGGGTCTTCCTCTTCTGTACTGTCCCTCCACCCTTCCAAGCACAATGTCCTCCAAGGACGGGTCTCTCCTGACCAGGAGCCCAAAGTATGTGAAAAGGAGCTTCAAAATCCTAGCTTCCAAGGAGAAACTTGATTTCACCCTCTCTAAGAAAGACCTATTTGTTTTCTTGGTGGTCCATGGTATGTATGTTCAAGACTCTTTTCTAACATCAAAACTCAAAGGCATCAATTCTTCTATCATCCTTAATCATTGTCCAGCTCTCTGATGAACAGCAAGTCATTGCAAAGACTATGGCCTGGATTAGGTGCACCTTAGTCTCTAAATGAACAAGGCAGTTTGGCATTTCCACAGAAAGCTGAACATAGAAATTCCATATGACCCAGATATTCCACTGCTTGGAATGTGCCCTGAAAGGATGAGAACTGAGGCACAAACAGAGACTTGTATAGCAATATTCATAGCAGAGTTATTCACCATTCCAAGAACATGGAAAAAGCCCAAATGTCCAAGTGCAATAGAATGGATCAAGAAATTATGATACATTAATATGATGGAATACTACATGGCACACAGGAGCAATGATTTTGTCAATCACTACCTAACCTGTGAGAGACTGCAGAGTATTATGCTAAGTTAACTAACTTAGTCCCATAAAGACAAATAGTGTATAAGACCATTATTGTAGACAGAGATAACTGGTAGAGTGTGTGTGAGGATCTAAAGAGGTGGGAATGGGTAGGGGGTAATCATGCAGTTGCAAGACTTGATGGATGGAGGGAGGACAGGGTTGGGGGATCCTGGTGTGAACGGCATTGTATACAAATTTTGTAGGTAAACCAATGTAGAACCTTTTTGTTGTTGTTGTTGTTTTAGGATGTTTTTAATTATTAATTAAAGTTGACAGAGACTTAGGATTTTCATTCATTCATTGTTACCCTTTTCTCTCTGCCCACCGCCTCACCCTCAATTCACTCTTCTTGAAAAGTAAAAGAAAAACTCTTTCATTGTTATGCAATCCTTCCCCCCAAGCCCACTCCATTGCACAGCCTTCATTCTGGACTTCTGTCATGACAATAATACCAAATCATATATCCCTTTTAAACAATTCTCTCCCTCATCTGTTTCAATGCAGTATACGTCATTAATTGACTCCTTCTCTCTCTTCCCTCAACCTCGATGTCAGTCCCGTTTTACAACAGTGGCCTTATGCAATATTTGTCCTTTTGTGACTAAGATATTTCACTCAGCATAATGTCCTCCAAGGTCACTCATTTTGTGTATTTCATGAGTTCCTTGTTTTTCAATGTTGCATAGTATGCCATTGTGTGAATATACCAGAATTTCCATATCCATTCATTTGTTGATGTCGTAAAATCTTAAAAAAAAAAAAAAAGAATTGCAAGAAATTAAAAAAAACTCACAAAAAAATTATAACCCTTTATAAATCAAATTCTGCTAGAAGGAATTGGCAGGGGGGAAAGTCGACAAAATGTAACAGTCAACTCAGTATGTACTGAGCTTAAGATAACTGTCTTAAAAAATTGAAGATATGGCAAACGATACTGATGGTAATTTACAATCCAGTCAAGGGACATTCAAAAGGATTCTTATGCCCTCTTGCAGAGTGAAAGCTAGTCTGTATGTCTTTTGACAGTCCCATATGATGCACTTTGAGGAAGCTCTGGGGACTAGTGGGTAAGGAGTTGTGTGGCCAACCCAAATGTGGTCATTGTTATTGTTATGTGCTGTTGGGTCAGCAACATCTCATAGCTGATTCACTAGGATTTTCAGAGGCTGTAAATCACATAAAAGGAGACTGCCCATCTTTCCCAGGTGGAGTAACTGGTGGATTTGAACAGCTTGTCTTTGAGTTAGTAGTTCAACTCTTTATCCCCAGAGCTCCCTAGTTCAAAGACAGGCAGTTCAAATGCACCAGCCACTCTGCAGGGGAAAGATGGGCAATGAGCAATCTCCTCCTGGGCAGTTTACAGTCTCTGAAACTCACTGGAGGTTGGTTCTAACTAGAAGGCACATAATAGCAACAACAATAATAAGTTGCTTAAGAATTCACCAACTCTCAAAGGAGCTCTGGTGGCCCAGTGGCAAGAAGCTGCACTGCAGTCCCAGAGGTGTGTGGTTCAAATCCACCAGATTCTCTGCTGGAGAAGGAGGGGCAATCTCCTCCTGTACCAGTCATATCCAATTTGATAGTACACACATATAAAAGAATACGTTTTTTTAAATAATTTTTTTTTTAAAAAGAATTTACCAACTCTCAGAGATAATGAGGACAGCACAGGATAGGACAAAGTTCAGGTCTGTTGTTCACAGGGTCACTATGAGTCATACTCGACTCGATGGCACCTAACAACAACAACAACTAATTCACAGGTATGAATAATTTCAGGTTTCTAGCAATGGTGTAAAATTTCCCCAGGCCTTCCTAGGCCCACAGATTCTCCAATATGATAATCCCAGTTTTATGACAAGACATTTTTTAAAGGAATCTTTAACTGTAAATACCAAAGTCTTAAGCCATTTTTATTCCCTGATACTGTTCTATACATTTTTTTATTCTAGAATTGTAAGCTCTATTTTAAGATAAATTTACCTCTTTTCTTGAGAAAATTAAATTTCATAATATCTATCTCAAATAACTTGGAAATATATCTCTCTAGGTCATTGTAAGCATGAAAACATTGATCAAAATTAATTCACTTTCATTAATTATTTAGCATATTAAGACTAATTAATATCACTTCACCGAAGACGACATTCAGATGGCTAACAAACACATGAAGAAATGCTCAAAATCCCTAGCCCTAAGAGAGATGCAAATTAAAACAACTG
>NW_006400282.1:363554-367019 GCF_000299155.1 Elephantulus edwardii
ATAAAAATAAAAAAAGACTAATTAATATATTAATGTATTGGTGTATTGATCACTGAATCGGCCATAATGAGTTCTCTGAAGAAATATTGCAATCTTACTAGGGATCTCTGCCTATTTCAGATTTACCAACAGTATGAATCGAGAGAAGTGAGCCAAACTTCAGTCTCAGGTCCAGAGAGAGGGCAAGGGTACAGCTTGCAAAAAGAAGAAGGTGATACTTAAAACAGCTACAGCCGATGACAAAAAGCTTCAGAGTTCTCTTAAAAAACTGACTGTGAATAATATCACTGGTATTGAAGAAGTGAGCATGATTGAAGATGAAGGGACAGTCCCTCTCTGCTAACACCTTTGCAATTACTGGTCATGCAGAAGCCAAATCAATGAAGGAATGCTTTCTAGAATATGAAGTCAGCTTGGTTCTGACAGCTTTATCAAGTTTTAGGAAGTTAGCAGAACAATTCCCAAAGCAAGTATTGGATAACAAAACACCAAAGCCAGAAGACATTGACCAGGATGATGACAGCTATGTTCCCAATTTCTTAGAAAATTTTGACGAGGCATAAAAAAAAATAATCTAACGAAAATTTTTCTGGGTTTTGGAAGCTGCCATGGACTAGATTTATAATATTTCAGCTATGTGGTTCCAAAGTTATACAGACGCAGAGACTATCACTTTACTAACTCAGTGATAAACACATTTTGTATACATACTAATAATGCTGTTTGTTTGACATTTTTCAGTCATTTAATTTTGCATTTTGTACTTCCTCCCAGATATTAATCTTTCTACCAAAATGTGAAGGACTGGTGCAGTTTGAGACTGTTTTTGATTCTTGGGGGGTTTTTGGGTGTGTTTTTCTTGGGGAGTTCCTGGTGTGTGTATAGACGATGTGGGTATGTTTGTATGTATAAAGTGCAGAGCAAATTGGAAAACAGTTCTATCTGCTTTTCCCAGTAAAAAGAAAACAAATCTTTTCATTTGTTATCTTTTTTTTTCCCTCAACACTTGACAGAATTACTAAAAAGTGAATAACTGGATTTCAAATTTGAAGAAACTTTACTATTGGAGGTTTGCTTTTAATTTACATTCTTAATCATAATATTTTGTATACATTACTCTGGGTTTAAAGCATCTTGATTTTAACATCAGCTTCATGCTGGAATAATGCGTCTCATCTCATATCTTTGGTGGAGTTGCCTGAGATTCACTTACGTAGTCAGAACCAGGAAAATAACTTATAGTAACATTTCCCCTTTCCTTCTAATTCTCTTCTCCCTCTCCTTTTTGTTTCTAAATGGTCTTTGGTAAGGCTTTCTTTAATCGTCCACTTAGCATAAAAAGGATGTTCTCCAAATAGCATTAACTGAGTGCCTAATCTTGCTGTTTATAAGGTTTTGTTTCCTCATCTAGAGGAACAGCAGCTCTATCCTCATTTTTTCCATTTCCCTTAGATTTTACAATTTGTTGGATTTGAAACTGGAATAGCTAGCACGTGCTTACTGAATAATTTATGTCAGCCTTACCCTGTACCCTAGCCGTTCTTAATAGCAAGTGTAAACATACCTCTTTTTTCAGCAAGGTTGAAATTGGAAATGCTCTTTGATTCAGGAAGAATATATATACTGATCCTTTAGCACAAGATGGGAATTTTGTAAAACGGAATTGGCCTCAGGAATTTCCTCAACCATCCCTCTACTTTTGGCCTTGGACCAACCTCTGAATTGGATGTTATGGTTGTAGCTGCTCATAGGCCCCCCTCCTGCATGCATAGAATAATGCTTTGGGGTTAAACACAGTATTTCTTTTTCACTTCCTTTAAGATAAACACTTAGAGGTAAGTTGCATTCATTTACTCAAAGTTCCCTCTTGTTGTCTAATGACAAAAACTTGCATTTTGCTGTATCAGCATTTGTTATAATCAATAGTTAAAAATAAGACTTTAGAAAATATTTCCTGGCTGATCATCAAACTATGGATTAATTTTTCAGCATATTAACTTTTGTTTTCAGTTATAGCTCTTTATTTGGTATCTAAAGTGCAAGACTAACAAGGTTTCAAAAAATCTTTAGAAATGAAGGCAAAGCTCTTGTGGCTTGTTTTTTGTTTTGGTTTTCTTCCCCCTTCCGAACACTTAAATTTATTTTATAGCTTCGTTCATTTTTTTTTCTGTTAGGTTTTATATAAGTACATGAGCTTAACTACAAAATAAAATAACTGTTGTTGTTATGTGCCGTGGACTCGCCTGTGACTCAGAGGGACCCTATGTACATTAGCTCTGAACCTTGTCCTATTCTGAGCCAATCTCATTTGTCTCTGACAAATCTAATCCCATTTCTCCAGTCACTGAGTCAATCCATCTCATCCTGGGTCTTTCTCTCTTGTGCTGTCCCTCCACCCTACCAAGCATAATGTCCTTCTCCAAGGACTGGTCCCTCCTTCCAACATGCCCAAAGTATGTCAGACAAAGCTTCAGAATCCTTGCTTCCAAGGAATAGCCTGATATTACCCAGGTTTGTTCTTCTGGAAGTCTATGGTAAATTCAATACTCTCCTCCAGCACCACAGCTCAAAGGCATCGATCCACAGGAGCTTTGATGGAAGAAGTCAATAGAGGGTTGTGCAGCTAACTCAAAGGTCAGGCCTCTCTGATGGTTCATATCCATGACCTCCACTGGAGAAAGGTGGGCAATCTCCTCCAGAAAAGATTTGATTATATTAACAAGTCTTCCTTGTATATGTATGAATATTATCCTATAATTGATGGTACTAAACTTCAGGACTGATCTCGAAATATTCTTGACAATGATGAATGTGAAGCTACACAATCCCAGCTCCCACCAACTATCATTCCAAAAGGTCCTGGAGGGACTAGGGAGAAATGACACAAAATTCAAAATCAGAAAAGAGCTCAGGCTTATTGACCTGTTTAGGGACTGGTAGAACCTCCAAACTGTGGCCCTTTAGTGAAGCTTCTAACCTGGAGCAAAACTCATCTCCATAGCTCTGTTTCTTGTTGTGTTGGTGGGTACCATCAAGTCAAGTATACGACTCATAGTGACCCTATAAACAGCCAACTGGAACCCTGCCCTATCCTGTGCCGTCCTCATCGTCTCCGAAACATTCAAGCCCATTGCTGAAGTCATCATGTCAGTCCATCTCATTGAGGGTCTTCCTTTCCTTTGCTGATCTCATCTTTCCAAGGTTGAGGTCTCTCTCCAATGAATAGCCTTGCCTAGTTAGACAAGTCTATAAAGTGACCAGTAGTACGAAGGAGACTCATCTCTTATAATAACTAGCCATACAATGAAAAAAAAAAGAAAAAGAAAAAGAAATATTTGCTCAAGAATAAAGCCTAGATGACAGAAAAGAGTAGGTTAAAATAATTTATGGAAATGAGCATTTACGGGGGGACAGTGGAAAAGTGTGATTATATTGTAAATATTGTAATTAATATTATAAGATAAA